>NC_140005.1:2040149-2172649 GCF_964263955.1 Coregonus lavaretus
TAGAATGAGAGAGAGGAGGATGTTGTAGATGGTTTATAGAATGAGAGAGGAGGATGTTGTAGATGGTTTATAGAATGAGAGAGAGGAGGATGTTGTAGATGGTTTATAGAATGAGAGAGAGGAGGATGTTGTAGATGGTTTATAGAATGAGAGGGAGGAGGATGTTGTAGATGGTTTATAGAATGAGAGAGAGGAGGATGTTGTAGATGGTTTATAGAATGAGAGAGAGGAGGATGTTGTAGATGGTTTATAGAATGAGAGGGAGGAGGATGTTGTAGATGGTTTATAGAATGAGAGAGGAGGATGTTGTAGATGGTTTATAGAATGAGAGAGGAGGATGTTGTAGATGGTTTATAGAATGAGAGAGAGAGGAGGATGTTGTAGATGGTTTATAGAATGAGAGAGGAGGATGTTGTAGATGGTTTATAGAATGAGAGAGAGAGGAGGATGTTGTAGATGGTTTATAGAATGAGAGAGAGGAGGATGTTGTAGATGGTTTATAGAATGAGAGAGAGGAGGATGTTGTAGATGGTTTATAGAATGAGAGAGAGGAGGATGTTGTAGATGGTTTATAGAATGAGAGAGAGAGGAGGATGTTGTAGATGGTTTATAGAATGAGAGAGAGGAGGATGTTGTAGATAGTTTATAGAATGAGAGGGAGGAGGATGTTGTAGATGGTTTATAGAATGAGAGGGAGGAGGATGTTGTAGATGGTTTATAGAATGAGAGGGAGGAGGATGTTGTAGATGGTTTATAGAATGAGAGAGGAGGATGTTGTAGATGGTTTATAGAATGAGAGGGAGGATGTTGTAGATGGTTTATAGAATGAGAGAGGAGGATGTTGTAGATGGTTTATAGAATGAGAGGGAGGAGGATGTTGTAGATGGTTTATAGAATGAGAGAGAGGAGGATGTTGTAGATGGTTTATAGAATGAGAGAGAGGAGGATGTTGTAGATGGTTTATAGAATGAGAGAGAGGAGGATGTTGTAGATGGTTTATAGAATGAGAGAGAGAGGAGGATGTTGTAGATGGTTTATAGAATGAGAGAGAGGAGGATGTTGTAGATAGTTTATAGAATGAGAGGGAGGAGGATGTTGTAGATGGTTTATAGAATGAGAGGGAGGAGGATGTTGTAGATGGTTTATAGAATGAGAGGGAGGAGGATGTTGTAGATGGTTTATAGAATGAGAGAGGAGGATGTTGTAGATGGTTTATAGAATGAGAGGGAGGATGTTGTAGATGGTTTATAGAATGAGAGAGGAGGATGTTGTAGATGGTTTATAGAATGAGAGGAGGAGGATGTTGTAGATGGTTTATAGAATGAGAGAGAGGAGGATGTTGTAGATGGTTTATAGAATGAGAGAGGAGGATGTTGTAGATGGTTTATAGAATGAGAGAGGAGGAGGATGTTGTAGATGGTTTATAGAATGAGAGGGAGGAGGATGTTGTAGATGGTTTATAGAATGAGAGAGAGGAGGATGTTGTAGATGGTTTATAGAATGAGAGAGGAGGATGTTGTAGATGGTTTATAGAATGAGAGAGGAGGATGTTGTAGATGGTTTATAGAATGAGAGAGGAGGATGTTGTAGATGGTTTATAGAATGAGAGAGGAGGAGGATGTTGTAGATGGTTTATAGAATGAGAGAGAGGAGGATGTTGTAGATGGTTTATAGAATGAGAGAGGAGGAGGATGTTGTAGATGGTTTATAGAATGAGAGAGAGGAGGATGTTGTAGATGGTTTATAGAATGAGAGAGAGGAGGATGATGTAGATGGTTTATAGAATGAGAGAGGAGGAGGATGTTGTAGATGGTTTATAGAATGAGAGAGAGGAGGATGTTGTAGATGGTTTATAGAATGAGAGAGAGGAGGATGATGTAGATGGTTTATAGAATGAGAGAGAGGAGGATGATGTAGATGGTTTATAGAATGAGAGAGAGGAGGATGATGTAGATGGTTTATAGAATGAGAGAGGAGGAGGATGTTGTAGATGGTTTATAGAATGAGAGAGGAGGAGGATGTTGTAGATGGTTTATAGAATGAGAGAGAGGAGGATGATGTAGATGGTTTATAGAATGAGAGAGGAGGAGGATGTTGTAGATGGTTTATAGAATGAGAGAGGAGGAGGATGTTGTAGATGGTTTATAGAATGAGAGAGAGGAGGATGTTGTAGATGGTTTATAGAATGAGAGAGGAGGAGGATGTTGTAGATGGTTTATAGAATGAGAGAGAGGAGGATGTTGTAGATGGTTTATAGAATGAGAGAGAGGAGGATGATGTAGATGGTTTATAGAATGAGAGGGAGGAGGATGTTGTAGATGGTTTATAGAATGAGAGGGAGGAGGATGTTGTAGATGGTTTATAGAATGAGAGGGAGGAGGATGTTGTAGATGGTTTATAGAATGAGAGGGAGGAGGATGTTGTAGATGGTTTATAGAATGAGAGAGAGGAGGATGTTGTAGATGGTTTATAGAATGAGAGAGAGGAGGAGGATGTTGTAGATGGTTTATAGAATGAGAGAGGAGGATGTTGTAGATGGTTTATAGAATGAGAGGGAGGAGGATGTTGTAGATGGTTTATAGAATGAGAGAGAGGAGGATGATGTAGATGGTTTATAGAATGAGAGAGGAGGAGGATGTTGTAGATGGTTTATAGAATGAGAGGGAGGAGGATGTTGTAGATGGTTTATAGAATGAGAGGGAGGAGGATGTTGTAGATGGTTTATAGAATGAGAGAGAGGAGGATGTTGTAGATGGTTTATAGAATGAGAGAGGAGGAGGATGTTGTAGATGGTTTATAGAATGAGAGAGAGGAGGATGTTGTAGATGGTTTATAGAATGAGAGGGAGGAGGATGTTGTAGATGGTTTATAGAATGAGAGGGAGGAGGATGTTGTAGATGGTTTATAGAATGAGAGGGAGGAGGAGGATGTTGTAGATGGTTTATAGAATGAGAGAGAGGAGGATGTTGTAGATGGTTTATAGAATGAGAGGGAGGAGGATGTTGTAGATGGTTTATAGAATGAGAGGGAGGAGGAGGATGTTGTAGATGGTTTATAGAATGAGAGGGAGGAGGATGTTGTAGATGGTTTATAGAATGAGAGAGAGGAGGATGTTGTAGATGGTTTATAGAATGAGAGAGGAGGATGTTGTAGATGGTTTATAGAATGAGAGAGGAGGAGGATGTTGTAGATGGTTTATAGAATGAGAGGGAGGAGGATGTTGTAGATGGTTTATAGAATGAGAGGGAGGAGGATGTTGTAGATGGTTTATAGAATGAGAGAGAGGAGGATGTTGTAGATGGTTTATAGAATGAGAGGGAGGAGGATGTTGTAGATGGTTTATAGAATGAGAGGGAGGAGGATGTTGTAGATGGTTTATAGAATGAGAGGGAGGAGGATGTTGTAGATGGTTTATAGAATGAGAGAGGAGGAGGATGTTGTAGATGGTTTATAGAATGAGAGGGAGGATTGTAGATGTACGTACTCTATATGCATCATGCAGAACAGAACGATGTAATGTAACATCATAGTGCAGGTTGAGGTCATGAGAGGCCTTATGTATGTCGTTTATTAATCAATCCTGTCTGTCCTCCATTGCTAAACAACATGCTATGAACTAGCCTTTGCAATTAACTAGCCTATCTTTGAAAGACCTAACCACTAATCCACTACATTATATAATATAACTAACTGTATTGTGAGAGTGGTGAGCAGTACTGAGGGAGGGTTCTCTCATCACATCCAGATGTGGAATGTGTTTCTCCTTCCATGTCCATTGGGGTTTCTGCCTTTACAGCCTGTCCTGCTGAGGAGGCTATAGTTTGGGAAGTGATGTGTCCCAAATGGCACCCCATTCCCTTTAAAGTGTACTACTCTGGTCAATAGTAGTACACTATACTGTAAAGGGCTCTGGTCAACAGTAGTACACTACACTGTAAAGGGCTCTGGTCAACAGTAGTACACTATACTGTAAAGGGCTCTGGTCAATAGTAGTACACTATACTGTAAAGGGCTCTGGTCAATAGTAGTACACTACACTGTAAAGGGCTCTGGTCAACAGTAGTACACTATACTGTAAAGGGCTCTGGTCAATAGTAGTACACTATAAAGGGAATAGGGTACCATTTGGGATGCAGCCATGATGTCTCCAGCTCTGCTTACTCCAAGAACATTCCAGAATCTAAAACGACTTACAGGACTACAGTATATCTGACCTAAACTGTGGTACTGCACTACAAACCCCAGCTATACCGAGTGAACTACAAACCCCAGCTATACCGAGTGAACTACAAACCCCAGCTATACCGAGTGAACTACAAACCCCAGCTATACCGAGTGAACTACAAACCCCAGCTATACCGAGTGAGGTGGAAGCAGTATATCTGACCTAACCTGTGGATAACCACCGAGCCTCGGCGTGAAACATGTCAAGCTCTGATCCATTTACATTTACATTTACGTCATTTAGCAGACGCTCTTATCCAGAGCGACTTACAGTTAGTGCATACATTATTATTTTTAATACCCCATGGGAATCGAACCCACAACCCTGGCGTTGCAAACGCCATGCTCTACCAACTGAGCTACCTCCCTGCCGGCCATTCCCTCCCCTACCCTGGACGACGCTGGGCCAATTGTGCGCCGCCCCATTGGTCTCCCGGTTGCGGCCAGCTGCAGCAGAGCCTGGATTCGAACCAGGATCTCTAGTGGCACAGCTAGCACTGCGATGCAGTGCCTTAGACCACTTAGTACACTGATCCAGTGGAATACCTGATTGACCTTTTACCCCTTGTGTCTTACCAGAGCTCACTGGCACAGGAAAGTCTGAGGGCCCAGAATAGTTGAAACAATAACACAGGTTTGCTATGGGCCAGACCCAGTTGATAGTTGATACAATGTTTTGAGTTAGTTGCAGACAGGCCCATAGCCTATCTTTGAAAGACTTAACCACTGGGCGGCAGGTAGCTTAGTGGTTAAGAGCGTTGTGCCAGTAACCGAAAGGTCGCTGGTTCTAATCCCCGAGCCGACTAGGTGAAAAATCTGTCGATGTGCCCTTGAGCAAGGCACTTAACCCTAATTGCTCCTGTAAGTCGCTCTGGATAAGAGCGTCTGCTAAATGACAAAAAAAAAAGTACCCAATGTGATATTTATTTTATCCTGATATTTTCTATCTGCAGTGTTTTTTTATTTGTTGGCTTTATTGCTATTTTTACCTAGTTGGCAATAGAAGTAACTTTTAGATTTGTATAATTTAGATAGAATTTAGATTAACCAGATGACAATGATTTTGAGATACGAAGACGTTATTGTAATTAAAATCAGGAGGTGGGGGGGGGGGAGGAGGTAGAGGAGGAGGGGGGGGGGTGGAGGGGGGGGAGGAGGAGGTGGAGGGGGGGAGGAGGGGGGGGGAGGAGGAGGAGGGGGGGGAGGAGGAGGAAGAGGAGGAGGTGGAGGGGGGGAGGAGGAGGTGGATGAGGAGGAGGAAGAGGGGGGGGAGGAGGAGGAGGGGGGGAGGAGGAGAGGGAGGAGGAAGAGGAGGAGGTGGAGGGGGGGAGGAGGAGGTGGATGAGGAGGAGGAAGAGAGGGGGGGAGGAGGAGGAGGGGGGGGAGGAGGAGGAGGAGAGGGAGGAAGAGGAGGTAGAGGAGGAGGGGGGGAGGAGGAGAGGGAGGAGGAGGTGGAGGGGGGGAGGAGGAGGAGGTGGAGGAGGAGGAGGAAGAGGGGGGGGAGGAGAGGGGGGAGGAGGAAGAGGAGGAGGTGGAGGGGGGGGAGGAGGAGGTGGAGGAGGAGGAGGTGGAGGGGGGGAGGAGGAGGTGGAGGAGGATAATGTATTTTATTTTGGGTCGGGGACAGGGCTAATTTAATAGTGGAACGATGTCCCCTAGTTAAATGCCTCTGGATGCTGCTGATTAATGCCAGTTATATTTGCATGTGTAAACTGTCTCTGTTAAAAAACAGGTCGGTGTTAAACAGCTACGCCGGTGAATGGTATTTTTCTCCCTTCGGAGTGGAACAGAGAGGAAATGGCACCCTATTCCCTATATAGTGCACGTCAAAAGTAGTGCACTAAATAGGGAAAAGTGCTATTTGGGACGCAAACAGGAGATTGTCTCCAATAGGGGACAGGGTTTGGGGAACAGGGTGGAGTGTTGTGGTTTCCTGTTTTGGGGAGATTCCGGAACAGATGGGGAGTGTTTACAATCTCAGTCTGAACAGACTCCCAGAAATACCCAGGAACAGCCAGCTGCATACCTATCCTTCTGCCCTTCTAGGACATGTACTGTCTCGCTCGTGTGGGTGTGTGGGTGTGTGTGCTGCCTTCACAGCAGTTCTACTTCTACTTTCGATTACGTTTTAGTTTTGAATTTTTTTATTTTTCATTCAAGCTTCATATTCAGATTCTGTGCAGCTGCAAGGCCACAAATAGAACTTGCAACCTTTTTTTTTGCACATAACAAAGATCGCAACTATTTGAACAAAATGGCCTTAGAAAGCAGAAGCTGCAGACCATGTTTATCCACTCTCAGGTATAATTTTTTGCACTTTTATTGAAAATGAAACACAGAAATATCTCATCCATTCAATAAGTAGGAAATACTGGGTCCTCCAACAACTGTCTGTCTCTGTCCCTGTATGTCCCCCCCCCCCATATCCTGTGCTTGAGCTAAAGCATGCATGCTGCTAATAATGCTTTCAGGTGTGTTACTAAAGGGATATACAGTGAGGGGGAAAAAAGTATTTGATCCCCTGCTGATTTTGTACGTTTGCCCACTGACAAAGAAATGATCAGTCTAATAACAACAAAAAAATCCAGAAAAACGCATGTCAAAAATGTTTGATTGCATTTTAATGAGGGAAATAAGTATTTGACCCCTCTGCAAAACATGACTTAGTACTTGGTGGCAAAACCCTTGTTGGCAATCACAGAGGTCAGACGTTTCTTGTAGTTGGCCACCAGGTTTGCACACATCTCAGGAGGGATTTTGTCCCACTCCTCTTTGCAGATCTTCTCCAAGTCATTAAGGCTTCGAGCCTGACGTTTGGCAACTCTGACCTTCAGCTCCCTCCACAGATTTTCTATGGGATTAAGGTCTGGAGACTGGCTAGGCCACTCCAGGACCTTAATGTGCTTCTTTTTGAGCCACTCCTTTGTTGCCTTGGCCGTGTGTTTTGGGTCATTGTCATGCTGGAATACCCATCCACGACCCATTTTCAATGCCCTGGCTGAGGGAAGGAGGTTCTCACCCAAGATTTGACGGTACATGGCCCCGTCCATCGTCCCTTTGATGCGGTAAAGTTGTCCTGTCCCCTTAGCATAAAAACACCCCCAAAGCATAATATTTCCACCTCCATGTTTGACGGTGGGGATGGTGTTCTTGGGGTCATAGGCAGCATTCCTCCTCCTCCAAACACAGCGAGTTGAGTTGATGCCAAAGAGCTCGATTTTGGTCTCATCTGACCACAACACTTTCACCCAGTTCTCCTCTGAATCATTCAGATGTTCATTGGCAAACTTCAGACGGGCCTGTATATGTGCTTTCTTGAGCAGGGGGACCTTGCGGGCGCTGCAGGATTTCAGTCCTTCACGGCGTAGTGTGTTACCAATTGTTTTCTTGGTGACTATGGTCCCAGCTGCCTTGAGATCATTGACAAGATCCTCCCGTGTAGTTCTGGGCTGATTCCTCACCGTTCTCATGATCATTGCAACTTCACGAGGTGAGATCTTGCATGGAGCCCCAGGCCGAGGGAGATTGACAGTTATTTTGTGTTTCTTCCATTTGCGAAAAATCGCAGCAACTGTTTTCACCTTCTCACCAAGCTGCTTGGCGATGGTCTTGTAGCCCATTCCAGCCTTGTGTAGGTCTACAATCTTGTCCCTGACATCCTTGGAGAGCTCTTTGGTCTTGGCCATGGTGGAGAGTTTGGAATCTAATTGATTGCTTCTGTGGACAGGTGTCTTTTATACAGGTAACAAACTGAGATTAGGAGCACTCCCTTTAAGAGTGTGCTCCTAATCTCAGCTTGTTACCTGTATAAAAGACACCTGGGAGCCAGAAATCTTTCTGATTGAGAGGGGGTCAAATACTTATTTCCCTCATTAAAATGCAAATCAATTTATACAATGTGTTTTTCTGGATTTTTTTGTTGTTATTCTGTCTCTCACTGTTCAAATAAACCTACCATAAAAATTATAGACTGATCATTTCTTTGTCAGTGGGCAAACGTACAAAATCAGCAGGGGATCAAATACTTTTTTCCTTCACTGTACAGCATATCTACAGCATATATGCCATATTGAAATGCCAAATGCTGCCTTATTGTTTTTCGTTCATGTTCCAGTTCACAGTTTGGTTCTAAAATAGCACTTCATTTTCACCTAAAGGAGATTGGGACACACAAAATAAAAAGTTACGCCATTATCCCGTGACTGTTATTTGTCATAGGACACAACGCTTTGCTTTGTTGCAATGTTGTTTAGTTCATCACACAAGAAGAAACCCCACTGTATGCATTCTAATAGGCTATGAGCAGATGATTACCTGTGGAATGCCAAAAAGCCTAACCTTGAAACCTAATGAACAAATGGAGGTTTGATTTGCTGTAATTATTGAATTATGAAGCCACTGTTACTAGCCTGTGTTCCAGTCTGTTTAGCTATCATTCCACTCCTTGTCATAGTGGAATGTTTGCACAAACAGACTGGATTTCTCCAGGCTACATTGTTACAGCATCTCTAGATGTTATTGCTCTACCCTCGTCTTCAGAACCATAGAAATAGAATGATGGTCAGAACACAGGGCCTTCAGAATGTATTCAACCCCCTTGACTTTTTCCACATTTTGTTGTGTTACAAAGTGGGATTAAAATTGATTTAATTGTCATTTTTTGTCAACGGTCTACACAAAGTTCTCTGTCAAAGTGAAAGAAATTATTACATTAAAAAAATAAATTATAAAAAATTAAACACTAATATATCTTGATTAGATAAGTATTCAACCCCCTGAGTCAATACAAGTTAGAATCACCTTTGGCAGCGATTACAGCTGTGAGTCTTTCTGGGTAAGTCTCTAAGAGCTTTCCACACCTGGATTGTACAACATTTGCCCATTTTATACTTTTTTTAAATATTCAAGCTCTGTCAAGTTGATTGTTGATCATTGCTAGACGGACATTTTCAAGTCTTGCCATACAGTAGATTTTCAAGCCTATTTAAGTCAAAACTGTAACTAGGCCACTCAAGAACATTCAATGTTGTCTTGGTAAGCAACTCCAGTATATATTTGGCTTGTGTTTTAGGTTATTGTCCTGTTGAAAGTTGAATTTGTCTCCCAGTGTCTGTTGGAAAGCAGACTGAACCAGGTTTTCCTCTAGGATTTTTCCTGTGCTAAGCTCCATTCCGTTTTTTATCCTGAAAAACTCCCCAGTCCTTATCGATTACAAGCATACCCATAACATGATGCAGCCACCACCATGCTTGAAAATATAAAGAGTGGTACTCAGTGACGTCTTGTATGTGCCCGAAACATAACGCTTTGTATTCAGAACAAAACCTTTCTCTTTGCCAAATGTTTTGCAATATAATTTTAGTGCCTTATTGCAAAACAGGATGCATGTTTTGAAATATGTTTTATTCTGTACAGGCTTCCTTCTTTTCACTCTGTCATTTAGGTTAGTATTGTGGAGTAACTACAATGTTGTTGATCCATCCTCGGTTTTCTCCTATCACAGCCATTAAACTCTGTAACTGTTTTAAAGTAACCATTGGGCTCATGGTGAAATCCCTGAGCGGTTTCCTTCCTCTCGGGCAACTGAGTTAGGAAGGAAATCTGTATCTTTGGAGTGACTGGGTGTATTGATACACCATCCAAAGTGTAATTAATAACTTCACCATGCTCAAAGGGATATTCAATGTCTGCTTTTTAAATATTTTATTTTATATTTTATATTGGTCTTGGCCATGGTGGAGAGTTTGGAATCTGATTGATTGCTTCTGTGGACAGGTGTCTTTTATACAGGTAACAAGATGAGATTAGGAGCACTCCTAATAGGTGCTTTTCTTTGCGAGGCATTGGAAAACCTCCCTGGTCTTTGTGGTTGAATCTGTGTTTGAAATTCACTGCTGGACTGAGGGAGATAATTGTATGTGTGGGGTAAAGAGATGAGGTAGTCAGTCAAAAATTAAACACTTATTGCACAGAGTGAGTCCATGCAACTTATTATGTGACTTGTTAAACACATTTTTACTCCTGATTGTAGACTTGCCATAAGAAAGGGGTTGAATACTTACTGACTCAAAATACATTTTCAGCTTTTCTTTTGTAATTAATTTGTAAAAAACATTCTATAAACATAATTCCACTTTGACATTATGGGGTATTGTGTGTAGGCCAGTGACACAACATCTCAATTCAAGCCATTTCAAATTCAGGCTGTAACACAACAAAATGTGGAATATGTCAAGGGGTGTGAATACTTTCTGAAGGCCCTGTACATGATGGTATTCATAATGCACTGCATGACTTGTTCTTCCACCACACCTGGCTTACAATGATAACGCTGCTTCTATTTTTGCGTAGTCATAGAAGACTGAATACAGAAGAGTTAAAAGATTAGAGCATCTTTAGAGGTTAGAGGTTAGAGGTTAGAGGTTGCCTTACTGGTTTTTCAGACTGTTTTCTCTGACTGTCCCTTAGGGCCTTTTCTCAGAAGGATTGGGATGAAATTTGTAGATCACATTTTGTGACGGGAATGTCATGAGGCGAGAGGGAGTTCGGTTGACGTTTTTGCTTCGCAGCTCAAAACTACCGGTTAAGAGCGTTGTGCCAGTAACCGAAAGGTCGCTGGTTCTAATCCCCGAGCCGACTAGGTGAAAAATCTGCCGATGTGCCCTTGAGCAAGGCACTTAACCCTAATTGCTCCTGTAAGTCGCTCTGGATAAGAGCGTCTGCTAAATGACCAATTAATTGTATTATATTATATTATTGCAAAGTATTCAACTACTAGCTAAGATTGTACCTTTTTTTATGCTTCTACCACATTACACTCTTGAATAATGCAACAATTCACAAGCAGACATTTATTTTCTCATCCATTAATTTAGTTGCAGGACAATAACACCAGCAAGTGACACAGCTGCTAGATCGCTAGCTAACATTAGCGAACAACATTTGCTTTATCAAGTAACTTCAGCATAGCAAAACATTTTCGTTTTACCCATCTCATACAAATATAACCGTAACGTTATCATAGTGTCATATTATACAGAGCTAACGCTATGTAGCAAACTAAACAATGTCTATCCTCCTCACATACTTGCTAGCTAATTAGTTAGCTGAATGCTAACGTCAGCCAACGTCAGCTAAACAATAGCTAGATTCTATATTAGCATACTTAGAACAAACCATGCTTCATTTCACATTAGTTATATTTTTTATATATATTCATGCAAATAATGACATGAAAAAAGCACATTGCGACTACAAAAGTGTTTAATTCACTGGGCAGTTGATGAGTGCGTTCCCCCTGCTTGTTTTTGTGTTGAATGACAATGTTCTGAGAATCCCTTGATGCTACGCCATCAATTTCAGAGTAACCAGATTTTACAGCAATTTCAGATAACTCTTATCATAATATATGGAGAATTGCTATACATTTCAGCTGTTTCAAAAACATTGTTTCGCTATTCCGTTTTATACTGTAGGAGTGTTGGGGCAGAACAAGACGATTCTGTTTACACTGCCCTGCTTGGAGGGGGGCAACTGTCGGGGGAGTGTCGTGACGTAACAAGTTCGCAAGTTTACATTTATAAAACCCGATTAGCACGTCACAGACTCCTTTCATCTCTTTTATTTTCTCAGCTCTGTTTCATCTATCTGTTCTAGATCTATGTTTTTATGTTATCTAGTATTCTAGATCTATGTTTTTATGTTATCTAGTATTCTAGATCTATGTTTTTATGTTATATAGTATTCTAGATCTATGTTTTTATGTTATCTAGTATTCTAGATCTATGTTTTTATGTTATCTAGTATTCTAGATCTATGTTTGGACGTGACATATTTTTCCATCGGTCAAGTCTTGTTTTGTCTACCACGTCGATAACCTCCCTGACTCTATAAAAGGTCTTAAAGTACCGGTATGTAACCTCCCTGACTCGACTTAACAGTACTTTAAGACCTTTGAACTGTTGTCATGAAAGCACGCTATAAATACCAGTAGCTTCTGTTTTTATTTCAGATGCCAGTCAGCTGGGGTGAATAATTATGTCATTCCAGATGATGTTGTTATTAGGATTATGATAATCTCTGTTAATGCCCCTGAAATAATGTCTTCTAGTTAAAAAGCGGAATGCTAAAACAGGGGCCTTTCAAATCTGCAGCCTTGGCTACAGTAAGCTCAGTCATCTATAATTCATAAGGGGAGAAAGTCCTGAGAAATATAGCATCAGAGAGAGCAAACATTTATAAATCATGATACTTTTACTTTTCAGTGACAATTTAAAACTGCCATTACAGATGTGATATTTTGTGAAAAAGGACTCGATGCCGACGGTCATAACAATATCTCAGGTGAACGATGAAATGATGAAATGGGTTGTAGTTCTGGAAGGCTCTGATGCAGCATTAATGTATCTGTAATGGACTACAACGCTACGCTTCCATTGGCACTGTGATGTCACACCTGTCAGAGGTTTGCTACTGGGGGAATATACTTATATCAAATGTCTCTTGATAATAAGACGGATGACTTCTGATCCTGGATTTGCTATCAACGGGACTCTCGTAACTGCAATATTCTCTGCTTTTCTGAAACATGGATTTCGGACAAGATGCCCCAACATCGCTATCCAACTCGATGGATTCTCGATTCACCGATCTGACAGGACTTTGGATTCGGGGAAATCGAGAGGGGGAGGGGGTATGCCTCTTCATCAACAGCCAATGGTGTGCTGACCATTGTTCACCTGTCTTGGAATACCTGATGGTCAAATGCTGACCCTTCTACCTCCCGAGATAGTTTTCAGCTGTTATCGTGACTGCTCTATACATTCCACCTCAGGACAAGTAAAACAACAAGCTGTCGCTTAACAAGCTGTACAAGGCTATAAACAAGCAGGAAGGGGCGGCAGGTAGCTTAGTGGTTAAGAGCGTTGTGCCAGTAACCGAAAGGTCGCTGGTTCTAATCCCCGAGCCTACTAGGTGAAAAATCTGTCAATGTGCCCTTGAGCAAGGCACTTATTGCTCCTGTAAGTCGCTCTGGATAAGAGCGTCTGCTAAATGACTAAAATGTAAAAATGTCAACCATTTAGTGCTGAGCGATTATCCAACATTTCACACCTGTAATCATTAAGTGCTTTGAAAGGCTGGTTATGGCACATCAACTTTATCCCAGACGCCCTAATGCTCCACACTGCCTTCACTCACCTAGATAAGAGGAACACCTATGTGAAAATGCTATTCATTAACCACAGCTCAGCGTTCAACACCATAGTCTCCTCCAAGCTCGTCACCAAGCTTGGGACCCTGGGACTGAACACCTCCCTCTGTAACTGGATCCTAGAATTCCTGATGGGCTGACCACAAGGGTAGCGAACATCACATCCGCCACACTGACCCTCAACACGGGGGCCCCTCAGGGGTGTGTGCTTAGTCCCCTCCTGTACTCCCTGTTCACCCACAACTGCGTGGCCACGCATGACTCCCAACACCATCATCAAATTTACTGACGACACGATGGTGGTAGGCCTGATCACTGGTGACGATGAGACTGCCTACAGGGAGGTTGGTGACCTGGCAGTAAGACCAAGGAGCTGATCCTGCACTATAGGAAATGAGGGCGAGCATTATGGGGCTGCAATGGAGCAGGTAGAGAGCTTGAACTTCCTCAATGTCCAAATCACTAAGGACTTAAAATGGTCCACACAAACACACACACAAGCAGTCGTGAAGAAGGTGCCAGAACAACTCCTCTCAGAAGGTACTGACTCTTCATACTCTACGCACACGCTCATAGACAATCTTCATTTACTCTGCTGCTACTCTGTTTATCTTATATATATCCTGATGCCTAGTCACCTGACCCCTATACATATCTACCTCCATCACTCCAGTATCCCTGCACATTGTTAATATGGTACTGGAACTGACCCTGTATATAGTCACCTGACCCCTATACATATCTACCTCCATCACTCCAGTATCCCTGCACATTGTTAATATGGTACTGGAACTGACCCTGTATATAGTCACCTGACCCCTATACATATCTACCTCCATCACTCCAGTATCCCTGCACATTGTTAATATGGTACTGGAACTGACCCTGTACATAGTCACCTTACCCCTATACATATCTACCTCCATCACTCCAGTATCCCTGCACATTGTTAATATGGTACTGGAACTGACCCTGTATATAGTCACCTGACTTTCTCCTGTTCTTCTTATTTCTATTTCTTGTGTATGTTTTTGTTGTTGTATTTATTGATTGTTGGGAAAGAACAAGCATGAAAGGCATTTCACTGTACTTGTGCACGTAACAAACTTGAAACATCAGAAGTATATTTTTTGGGGGGTTATGCGACGTTTCAGAGGTGTATTTCTGGTGGGACAATTCTCTTCTGTTTACCAGTCATACTCCCGTGTTCTGGCTGTCAACCAGTCATATTAGAGCAGACTATACTTTCCCATGAGTCATTCTGTATCTCACTGAGTTCAACTGTATCACACCAGTTTATTAGGTACACCGCCCCGTTCACGAAAATGGTTCACTCCTACAGACAGTGAGTCACGTGGCCGTGGCTTGCTATATGAAGCAGGTAGACGGGCATCGAGGCATTCAGGTACTGTTTCGATTGAACGTTAGAATGAAACAAAATAAGTGACTTAAGTGACTGAGTGGTATGATCGTTGGTGCCTGGCGCGACAAATAAAAAAAAATCCAGTCAGCGGCGGTCCTGTGGGCGAAAACAGCTCATTGATGAGAGGTCGAAAGAGAATGGCAAGAATCGTGCACGTGTGGATGGGCTATTGCTGCAGACGACCACACCAGGTTCCACTCCTATCAGCTAAGAACAAGAAGAAGCGGCTCCAGTGGACACACGATCACTAACACTGGACAACTGAGGAGTGGAAGAACATTGCCTGGTCCGACAAATGCCGGTTCCTGTTGCGTCATGCTGATGGCAGTGTCAGGATTTGGTGTAAACAGCATGAGTCCATGGCCCCATCCTGCCTGGTGTCAATGGCGTGGGGAATGTTTTCACATGTTAGGTCCTTTTTATATACCAATTGAACAACGTTTCGATGTCCCGAAGAATTCAGGCTGTTCTGGAGACCGAGGGTCCGACCTAGTACTAGATAGGTGTACCTAATAAACTGGCCAACGAGTGTACATCTAGCTGGTTTTTCTCAAGCTCAAGGGAGGAAGTGTGTCTCTTTTTGTTAACAACAGCTGGTGTGCAATCTCTAATATTAAGGAAGCCTCCAGGTTTTACTCACCTGAGGTAGAGTACCTCATGATAAGCTGTAGACCACACTGTTTACCAAGAGAGTTTCTCTGTTTTTCGTAGCTGTCTATTTACCACCACAAACTGACGCTGGCACTAAGACCGCTCTCAACGAGCTGTATAAGGCCATAAGAAAATGCTCATCCAGAGGCGGCGCTCCTAGTGGCCAGGGATTTTAATGCAGGGAAACTGAAATCCATTTTACCTAATTTCTACCAGCATGTTACGTGTGTAACCAGAGGCGAACAAACTCTATATCACCTTTACTCCACACACAGAAACACATACAAAGCTCTCCCTCGCCCTCCATTTGGCAAATAACTCTATCTTCCTGATTCCTGCTTACATGCAAAAACGCAAACAGGAAGTACCAGTGACGCGCTCAATACGGAACAGGTCCGATGAAGTGGAGGCTAAGCTACAGGACTGTTTCGCTAGCACAGACTGGAATATGTTCTGGGATTCATCTGATGGCATTGAGGAGTTTACCACATCAGTCACTGGCTTCATTAGTAAGTGCATCGACGACATCGTCCCCAATGTGACCGTACGTACATATCCCAACCAGAAGCCATGGATTACAGGCGGCATCCGCACTGAGCTAAAGGCAAGAGCTACCGCTTTCAAGGAGCGGGACACACATTTGGACACTTATAAGAAATCCTGCAAACAGACAAAGCGTCAATACACAACTAAGATCAAATCCTACTACACCGGCTCTGATGCTTGTCGGATGTGGTAGGGCTTGCAAACTATGGATTACAAAGGGAAACCCAGCTGTGAGCTGCCCAGTAACGCGAGCCTACCAGACGAGCTAAATGCCTTCTATGCTTGCTTCGAGGCAAGCAACACTGAACCATGCATGAGAGCACCAGCTGTTCCGGACGACTGTGATCACACTCTCCGTAGCCGATGTGAGTAAGACCTCACATCGAAAGGCTGGTCATGGCTCATATCAACACCATCATCACAGACACCCTGGATCCACTCCAATTCGCATACCTCCCCAATAGATGACTCAATCACCATTGCATTGGCGTGACTTTCATTATTGTGATGACTATTATTTATCGAATAATTACCTACTATGTTTAATTGTTACTAGATTAAATTAATAATGTAACAATTAACTCATTAGGAATTTGGGGCACCATGGGAAAATGTGTTTAACGAGTTACCGGTTCCCGAGTTAACTCTAAAGCTATCTAGATATCTCTTATCATTTAAGTCATTTATTAATAATTTACCTCATATCAGTCTCATTCTGAAAGTCGTAGACGCTTTAAGTCTGCACGAACCCGGGTCTTACTGATCATTCCGTACCACACAAATTGATTTAATTAATTATTTACTAACTAATTAAAATGACAACACAAGATACAAACACATACATGTGTAGGTTAGGGATTAGAACCTAATACAATGAAAACGGGTCCCTAGCAGACTAACACAATATGACACTTGTTACAACAAATAGCGAGTTAAAGAGAGCGCGAGAGAGAGAGAGAACACTTGGATAAACATGGAACTGCGCTCACAGTAATCCTAATACCTTGCCCCGAACTGCCACCCGTTTGGTAAGAAGTAATGCATGTATTTACGTGTATCTCTGTTGGACCCAGGCCTTTGTGGAAAGGGGTCGATTGGGCTTTCTCTTTCGTATGGGCCTTAGATGTAAGGCTCTGATTGTCCACAAGAGGTCACAATGTCCTTCTTCTTAGTCTGTCTGTTTACTTTCACTCGTTCTGGAAGTGGTCTTCTGAGGACGGCTAATCTCCCCTGTGGGGTGATGAAAGCAGTGTAGTAGACGATGGCTTGAAGAGAGTAACAGGATGGTCCCACTTAAATTCACCTTCTTAGATACAGTACTTAGAACAGCTACTCAGCCGTGACATTGATTGTTAGTGGAGGCAACTTCGTCGTCTTCACCTCGTGTTGATTTTCAGGGTCGGGACCAATATGGATCTCGCTGCAGCTTGAGGTCCGTCTAGTCTTCCTGGTCTGTAGCCTTTAAACCATTTTGCCATATTCAGCTCGCGCTGCATGTCGGCTGGTTTGTTAATCTGGGAAAGAGGTTGTTTACGTCATGCTGACACTCTTTCTGAGCTTCCGTGGGCGTGGCTAGTTACTGGTGCAAATATTCTGAACACTATGATTTCGTTTTAAAGAACCAAAATCATCTTCCTATCTATATAAAAATATTATCTTTCTCCTGCATATTTCCTACACATTATAATGAATGCAAACTTGAAATGCGCAGTATGAAAGCTCCTCAAGTTACAATGTTTTCATTATAACTTTTTTATAAAAGTCTTAATGACATCACAAAATCAACATGAATTTTCCTAATTCTCTCTTTCATCACTCCCAACATTTGGATGTTGAAATATACTGTTCCAGTGTCCACCTTTGGTCGTTTAGGGTTTTGGGTGGCAATCTGTCCCTGTAACACATTCAGATCTCCAATACTAGCAAACCATGTAGGATTTGGCGCGAGGGGTCATAAACCCCCCCTTGTCAATCCCTCCTCTGTTCTGCGGGAGAGAGAGGGAGATCTGGAGACTGTTGCTTCTCTGTATTCCGATCTTGGGCTTCTCACGTGAAACCATCACATGAGAGTCATGACAGCGGTGTCAGAGGAAGACCCTAAACATTTTCAAAGACTCCAGCCAGCCAATCATAGACTGTTCTCTCTGCTACCGCACGGCAAGCAGAAATTATGCACCAAGTCTGGGACCAACAGGACCCTGAACAGCTTCTACCCCCAAGCCATAAGACTGATAAATATACTGAACAAAAATATAAACGCAACATGTAAAGGGTTGGTCCCACGTTTCATGAGCTGAAATAATAGATCCCAGAAATGTTCCATACTCACAAAAAGCTTATCTCTCAAATGTTGGGTACAAATTAGTTTACATCCTTGCTAGTGAGCATTTATCCTTTGCCAAGATAATCCATCTACCTGACAGGTGTGGCATATCAAGAAGCTGATTAAACAGCATGATCATTACACAGGTGCACCTTGTGCTGGGGACAATAAAAGGCCAATCTAAAATGTGCCGTTTTGTCACACAACACAATGCCACAGATGTTTTGAGGGAGCGTGCAATTGGCATGTTGACTGCAGGAATGTCCACCACAGCTGTTGCCAGAGAATTTATTGTAAATTTCTACCATAAGCCGCCTCCAACGTCATTTTAGAGAATTTGGCAGTACGTCCAACCGGCCTCACAACAGCAGACAACGTGTAACCACGCCAGCCCAGGACCTCCACATCCGGCTTCTTCAGCTGCGGTATAATCTGAGACCAGCCACCCGGATAGCTGATTAAACTGAGGAGTATTTCTATCTGTAATAAAGCCCTTTTGTGGGGAAAAACCCATTCTGATTGGCTGGACCGGCTCCCCAGTGGGTGGGCCTGGCTCCCCAGTGGGTGGGCCTATGCCCTCCCAGGCCCACCCATGGCTGCACCACTGCCCAGTCATGTGAAATCCATAGATTAGGGCCTAATTTATTTAAATTGACTGATTTCTGTATATGAACTGTAGCTCAGTAAAATCGTTGAAATTGTTGCATGTTGCGTTTATATTTTTGTTCAGTATAGTTAGTTCTGGTAGCTATTGGTTAAATAGTTAACCAATCTGCATTGACCGTTTTTGCGCTAACTTTTTTTGTCTCATCACATACACTGCTGCTACTGTTTACCATCTGTTCCTAGTTATACAGTATCTACCTCAATGACCTCGTACCCCTGCACATCCACTCAGTACTGGTACTCCCTGTTTATAGCCAAGTTTCTCATTGTGTATTTATTATTACTTTTATTATTATGTGTTTTTACTTTTCTATTATCTCTCTATTGTCTTTCTCTCTGCGTCGTTGGGAACGGCCCGTCAGTCAGCATTTCACTGTTAGTCCACACCTGTTGTTTACAAAACATGTGACAAATACAATTTATATTTAATATAAATGGTTCAGATCTGCCTGACAATTACTATAACACTAGCTACTAAGGCTAATAGCAGTTGGGCTGGTTTCAGCAGCAGCATATCTACAGAATGAATGTGATCATTTCCCATGATTCATTCAGTACCTGACAGAGTTCAAGGCTACTACCCGTTTAGAACTACTACCCGTTTAGAACTACTACCCGTTTAGAACTACTACCCGTTTAGAACTACTACCTGTTTAGAACTACTACCTGTTTAGAACTACTACCCGTTTAAAGCTACTACCTGTTTAGAACTACTACCCGTTTAGAACTACTACCCGTTTAAAGCTACTACCCGTTTAGAACTACTACCCGTTTAGAACTACTACCCGTTTAAAGCTACTACCTGTTTAGATTTATTACCCGTTTAAAGCTACTACCTGTTTAGAACTACTACCCGTTTAGAACTACTACCCGTTTAAAGCTACTACCCGTTTAGAACTACTACCCGTTTAGAACTACTACCCGTTTAGAACTACTACCCGTTTAGAACTACTACCCGTTTAAAGCTACTACCTGTTTAGAACTACTACCCGTTTAAAGCTACTACCCGTTTAGAACTACTACCCGTTTAAAGCTACTACCTGTTTAGATTTATTACCCGTTTAGAACTACTACCCGTTTAGAACTACTACCCGTTTAGAACTACTACCCGTTTAGAACTACTACCCGTTTAGAACTACTACCTGTTTAGAACTACTACCCGTTTAGAACTACTACCCGTTTAAAGCTACTACCTGTTTAGAACTACTACCCGTTTAGAACTACTACCCGTTTAGAACTACTACCCGTTTAAAGCTACTACCTGTTGGGATGTTTTCAGCAGCACAGCGGCATATCTATGAATGGCCAATGACGGTAACCGTGTTATGCTGTTGTCACATGGTCACTGTGTTAAGGCCAGCCAGTAGCCACTCATTGTTAGGTTGTTTTCCTGGTGGTTGTTTTGCCAGGGTTTAGAAGAGGCTGTGTCCCAAATGTACCTTATTCTCAATGTAGTGCCCTCCATAGGGCTCTGGTAAAAAGTAGTGCACTGTGGAGGGAATAGGGTGCCATTTGGGATGCAGCATATGTCAAGGAGAGGAAAACAGGTCTGATGACGACAAGTGGCCAGAATGTATCATGGGAAATCTGAACGAACACACACACACACACACACACTGGATCGGGGCCTCGGGGTGTGTGTTTAGTAGGACAAACACACACACACACACTCTCTCCCTGGACGTGAGGCCAGATTAACCTCATTCAGATGAACAATAAGTTAATTCAGTCTCTCCTCGGTCTCTCCTGACACCTTTTATGTCTCCAGCTCAAGGAAACAGTCAATTAATGCACCCCATTGGAGTTTAATGGGCTATTTATTTGCACAGTTATGCTGTTGGTTTGAGACTAGATCCATTGAAATTCAGTTTTCATCTCTAACTATTGAAGTTTAAAATAATGAAATGCTAGACAATCAGATTAAAGCACTCCTACATATGTTTAGAAATCTCTACCTATTGAAGCTGAAACTAGAACAAATCCTTGCTCATTAAAGCCGTCTACATCAGATCAAGTCTGAAGTGAAGTCTGTTGTTTTTGTCCCTCTGTCTGTCCCAGGTGGTACAAGCTGAACTCTAAGACTGGGAAGAAGGAGAAGGAGCGAGGGGACGTCCAGGTGACGGTGCAGTTCACCAAGAACAACCTCACAGCCAGCATGTACGACCTCTCCCTGGGTAAGGACAAGCCCCGGTCCACCTTCGGCAAGATCAAGGACCGCATCAAAGGCAGGAGGAGGAGGAGCAATGACTCTGATGAAGACTCCGCCTCCGCCGTCGTGGGCGGCTACGGGCCTGTTTCCCGCATGAGGAACCGGTTGCCGAGTGACGGCGGCGGGGAGGAAGACTATGAGGATGATGAAGGAGGGGAGGGGCGGAGGAGTAAGATGAGGAACTTCTTCCTGCGAGGGAAACTGAGGAAGTCGTCCGATACGAGGTCGAGCACGTCGCTAGGGTCGGAGAGTAGCGAGTCGTCGTCGAGGGGAGGGAGTCTCAGTCCCACCGCTGGGATCTCTGTGGTGGTGTCCGACTTGTCTAACTCGCCTAGCAACAGCAGCAACTTCACCGCAGACAGCCCTGGTGAGAGGAAGGAGGAAGGAAGGAACTATATCATTAGTTATTCCTTCTAGTGGAATAAAGGACCTCCTACTAACTCTGTTGACTAACCAATATCCACAAATCATAGTAACATTAGAAGGTTTTTATCACCAGTTAATCACTTTAAACTAGGGAGGTGTATCTTTCCCTTTCAAGACGATTCGACATGTATCTAGATACATGGGCTCTGTACGATAGTGGAACGATACGTTTTAGTTTGAAATGATTAGGTTTGATTCGGTTTGATTAGGTTTGATTTGGGGAACGAATTGTGATACAATTCGATGCACTAACATTTGTTCCATAAACATGTCCATTATAAATTAAATCTGCTGCTGATGGAGCTCATGAGCTGGGCCTCTCTGAGCTGGGCCTGTGTGTGTGTGTGTGTCTGTGTGTCTGTGTGTGTGTGTGTTACAAAACTAGATCCAGGGTATGACTGTGGCAATGAGTAGGTCCGGAGACATGTTGGACAAAACCCACTGAGTTGATGATGGCTCCGAAAGCCTTTTGGAGTGCGTCTGTGGACTTTTCCATGTGAATATTGAAGTCACCAAAAATGTGAATATTATCTGCCATGACTACAAGGTCCGATAGGAATTCAGGGAACTCAGTGAGGAACTCTGTATACGGCCCAGGAGGCCTGTAACCAGTAGCTATAACAAGGGATTGAGTAGGCTGCATAGATTTCATGACTAGAACCTTGACGAAAACGCAGTCATTTAAAATATATATATATTTGCTGTCGAAAAATGTTAGCAACACCTCCGCCTTTGCGGGATGCGAGGGGGATATGGTCACTAGTGTAACCAGGAGGAGAGGCCTCATTTAACACAGTAAATTCATCAGGATTGATCCATGTTTCAGTCAGGCCAATCACATCAAGATTATGATCTGTGATTAGTTCATTGACCATAACTGCCTTGGAAGTGAAGGATCTAACATTAAGTAGCCCTATTATGAGATGTGCGATATCACAATCTCTTTCAATAATGACAGGAATGGAGGAGGTCTTTATTCCAGTGAGATTGCTAGGGCAAACACCGCCATGTTTCGTTTTTCTCAACCTAGATTGAGGCACAGACACGGTCTCAATGGGGATAGCTAAGCTGACTACACTGACTGTGCTAGTCTGGAGTCCATCACTCCTCAGCAGGCCAGGCTTGGTCCTGTAGCACCCCTCCAGCTAGGATGGAGTCCATCACTCCTCAGCAGGCCAGGCTTGGTCCTGTAGCACCCCTCCAGCTAGGATGGAGTCCGTCACTCCTCAGCAGGCCAGGCTTGGTCCTGTAGCACCCCTCCAGCTAGGATGGAGTCCGTCACTCCTCAGCAGGCCAGGCTTGGTCCTGTAGCACCCCTCCAGCTAGGATGGAGTCCGTCACTCCTCAGCAGGCCAGGCTTGGTCCTGTAGCACCCCTCCAGCTAGGATGGAGTCCATCACTCCTCAGCAGGCCAGGCTTGGTCCTGTAGCACCCCTCCAGCTAGGATGGAGTCCATCACTCCTCAGCAGGCCAGGCTTGGTCCTGTAGCACCCCTCCAACTAGGATGGAGTCCATCACTCCTCAGCAGGCCAGGCTTGGTCCTGTAACACCCCTCCATCTAGGATGGAGTCCATCACTCCTCAGCAGGCCAGGCTTGGTCCTGTAACACCCCTCCAGCTAGGATGGAGTCCATCACTCCTCAGCAGGCCAGGCTTGGTCCTGTAACACCCCTCCAGCTAGGATGGAGTCCATCACTCCTCCGCAGACCAGGCTTGGTCCTGTTTGTGGGTGAGTCCCAGAAAGAGGGCCAATTATCTACAAATTCTATATTTTGGGAGGGGCAGAAAACAGTTTTCAACCAGCGATTGAGTTGTGAGACTCTGCTGTAGAGCTCATCACTCCAACTGGGAGGGGCCAGAGACAATTACTCGATGCCGACACATCTTTCTAGCTAATTTACACTCTGAAGTTATGTAATGCTTGGTGACCTCTGACTGTTTCATCCTAACATCGTTGGTGCCGACGTGGATAACAATATCCCTATACCATCTACACTCGCCAGTTTTAGCCTTATCCAGCACCATCTTCAGATTAGCCTTTACGTCGGTAGCCCTGCCCCGTGGTAAACAGTGTATGATCACTGGATGATTTTTTAAAAGTCTAATATTGCGTGTAATGGAGTCTCCAATGACTAGAGTTTTCAATTTGTCAGAGCTAATGGTGGGAGGCTTCGGCGGCTCAGACCCCATAACGGGTGGAGGAGAGACCTGAGAAGGCTCTGCCTCTGTGTCATGAGGTGAGGTGTATGTGGTGTGGAAGTCAGGCGCAGGACACCGAGGCTCAGTCCAACAGAGTTTTTGACATGCGTTTTTCTGGATTTTTTTAATGTTGTTATTATATATATATACAGTGAGGGAAACAATTATTTGATCCCCTGCTGATTTTGTACGTTTGCCCACTGACAAAGACATGATCAGTCTATCATTTTAATGGTAGGTTCATTTGAACAGTGAGAGACAGAATAACAACAAAAAAATCCAGAAAAACGCACGTCAAAAATGTTATTAATTGATTTGCATTTTAATGAGGGAAATAAGTATTTGACCCCCTCTCAATCAGAAAGATTTCTGGCTCCCAGGTGTCTTTTATACAGGTAACGAGCTGAGATTAGGAGCACACTCTTAAAGGGAGTGCTCCTAATCTCAGTTTGTTACCTGTATAAAAGACACCTGTCTACAGAAGCAATCAATCAGATTCCAAACTCTCCACCAGGACGTCAGGGACAAGATTGTAGACCTACACAAGGCTGGAATGGGCTACAAGACCATCGCCAAGCAGCTTGGTGAGAAGGTGACAACAGTTGGTGCGATTATTCCCAAATGGAAGAAACACAAAATAACTGTCAATCTCCCTCGGCCTGGGGCTCCATACAAGATCTCACCTCGTGGAGTTGCAATGATCATGAGAACAGTGAGGAATCAGCCCAGAACTACACGGGAGGATCTTGTCAATGATCTCAAGGCAGCTGGGACCATAGTCACCAAGAAAACAATTGGTAACACACTACGCCGTGAAGGACTGAAATCCTGCAGCGCCCGCAAGGTCTCCCTGCTCAAGAAAGCACATATACAGGGCCGTCTGAAGTTTGCCAATGAACATCTGTAGTAGTAGTAGTAGTAGTAGCGGTAGTAGTAGTAGCAGTAGTAGTGGTAGTAGTAGCAGTAGTAGTGGTAGTAGCAGTAGTAGTAGTAGCGGTAGTAGTAGTAGCAGTAGTAGCAGTAGTAGTAGCGGTAGTAGTCGTAGTAGTAGTAGTAGCAGTAGTAGTAGTAGTAGTAGTAGTAGTAATAGTAGCAGTAGTAGTAGTAGCAGTAGTAGTAGCGGTAGTAGTAGTAGTAGTAGTAGTAGTAGCAGTAGTAGTAGTAGTAGTAGCAGTAGCAGTAGTAAGGAGCAGTAGTAGTAGTAGCAGTAGTAGTAGTAGTAGTAGTAGCAGTAGTAGTAGTAGCAGTAGTAGTAGTAGCAGTAGTAGTAGTAGTAGTAGTAGTAGCAGTAGTAGTAGTAGCAGTAGTAGTAGTAGTAGTAGCAGTAGTAGTAGTAGTAGTAGTAGTAGCAGTAGTAGTAGTAGTAGTAGTAGTAGTAGTAATAGTAGCAGTAGTAGTGGTAGTAATAGTAGTAGTAGCAGTAGTAGCAGTAGTAGCAGTAGTAGTAGTAGTAGTAGTAGCAGTAGTAGCAGTAGCAGTAGTAGTAGTAGCGGTAGTAGTAGTAGCGGTAGTAGTAGTAGCGGTAGTAGCAGTAGTAGCAGTAGTAATAGTAGCAGTAGTAAGGAGCAGTAGTAGTAGCAGTAGTAGTAGTAGTAGCAGTAGTAGTAGCAGTAGCAGAGAACAGCGCCGGAGAAGATGGCTGCCGTTTTACAGCCCTCTAACCAATTGTACTATTATGTGTGTTTTTCCGCGTTATTTGTAATTTATTTTGTACATAATGTTTCTGCCATCGTCTCTTATAACCAAAAAGAGCTTCTGGATATCAGGACAGCGATTACTCACCTCGTATTGGACAAAGATTTTTTCTTCAACGAGGCGGCCGCGAAGGATATCATACAGACACCCGACAAGGCCCAAATCCCCGTCATTCGCGTGAAGAAGAGACGGAGATATCGTGGACGCAGATCGGGGTGCCTTGTAAGGATCCGACGGCGAGCGAGTAAACTGCCTCTTCCATCAATCCTATTAGCCAACGTTCAATCTTTTGAAAATAAAGTGGACGATTTAAGATTACGGTTATCCTACCAACGGGACATTAAAAACTGTAATATATTATGTTTCACCGAGTCGTGGCTGAACGACGACAATGATAACATTCAGCTAGCAAGCTATACGCTACATCGGCAGGACAGAACGGCAGACTCTGGTAAGACAAGGGGTGGCGGTCTGTGTATATTTGTAAACAACAGCTGGTGCACAAAACCAAATACTAAGGAAGTCTCGAGGTTTTGCTCGCCTGAGGTAGAGTATCTTATGATAAGCTGTAGACCACACTATTTACCAAGAGAGTTTTCATCTATATTTTTCATAGCTGTCTATTTACCACCACAAACCAATGCTGGCATTAAGATTGCACTGAATGAGTTGTACAAGGCCATTAATCAACAGGAAAACGCTCATCCAGATGCAGCGCTCCTAGTGGTCCTCTGTAGCTCAGCTGGTAGAGCACGGCGCTTGTAACGCCAAGGTAGTGGGTTCGATCCCCGGGACCACCCATACACAAAAAAAAAATGTATGCACGCATGACTGTAAGTCGCTTTGGATAAAAGCGTCTGCTAAATGGCATATTATTATTATTATTTATTATTATAGTGGCCGGGGACTTTAATGCAGGGAAACTTAAATCCGTTCTACCTAATTTCTACCAGCATGTTAAATGTGCAACCAGAGGGAAAAAAACTCTAGACCACCTTTACTCCACACACAGAGACGCATACAAAGCTCTCCCTCGCCCTCCATTTGGCAAATCTGACCATAACTCTATCCTCCTGATTCCTGCTTATAAGAAAAAACTAAAGCAGGAAGCACCAGTGACTCGGTTAATAAAAAAGTGGTCAGATGACGCAGATGCTAAGCTACAGGACTGTTTTGCTAGCACAGACTGGAACATGTTCCGGGATTCTTCAGACAGCATTGAGGAGTACACCACATCAGTCACTGGCTTCATCAATAAGTGCATCGATGATGTCGTCCCCACAGTGACCGTACGTACATACCCCAACCAGAAGCCATGGATTACAGGAAACATCCACACTGAGCTAAAGGGTAGAGCTGCCGCTTTCAAGGAACGGGACTCTAACCCGGACGCTTATAAGAAATCCCGCTATGACCTCCGACGAACCATCAAACAGGCAAAGAGTCAATACAGGTCTAAGATTGAATCGTACTACACTGGCTCTGACGCTCGTCGGATGTGGCAGGGCTTGAAAACCATTACAGACTACAAAGGGAAGCACAGCCGCGAGCTGCCCAGTGACACAAGCCTACCAGACGAGCTAAACCATTTCTATGCTCGCTTCGAGGCAAGCAACACTGAAGCATGCATGAGAGCACCAGCTGTTCCGGATGACTATGTGATCACGCTCTCCGTAGCCGATGTGAGTAAGACTTTTAAGCAGGTCAACATTCACAAGGCCGCAGGGCCAGACGGATTACCAGGACGTGTACTCCGAGCATGTGCTGACCAACTGGCAAGTGTCTTCACTGACATTTTCAACATGTCCCTGACTGAGTCTGTAATACCAACATGTTTCAAGCAGACCACCATAGTCCCCGTGCCCAAGGACACTAAGATAACCTGCCTAAATTACTACTGACCCGTAGTACTGACGTCTGTAGCCATGAAGTGCTTTGAAAGGCTGGTCATGGCTCACATCAACAGCATTATCCCAGAAACCCTAGATCCACTCCAATTTGCATACCGCCCCAACAGATCCACAGATGATGCAATCTCTATTGCACTCCACACTGCCCTTTCCCACCTGGACAAGAGGAACACCTACGTGAGAATGCTATTCATTGACTACAGCTCAGCATTCAACACCATAGTGCCCTCTAAGCTCATCACTAAGCTAAGGATCCTGGGACTAAACACCTCCCTCTGCAACTGGATCCTGGACTTCCTGACGGGCCGCCCCCAGGTGGTAAGGGTAGGTAACAACACATCTGCCACACTGATCCTCAACACGGGGGCCCCTCAGGGGTGCTTGCTCAGTCCCCTCCTGTACTCTCTGTTCACCCATGACTGCATGGCCAGGCACGACTCCAACACCATCATTAAGTTTGCCGACGACACAACAGTGGTAGGCCTGATCACCGACAACGATGAGACAGCCTATAGGGAGGAGGTCAGAGATCTGGCCGTGTGGTGCCAGGACAACAACCTCTCCCTCAACGTGACCAAGACAAAGGAGATGATTGTGGACTACAGGAAAAAAAAGAGGACTGAGCACGCCCCCATTCTCATCGACGGGGCTGTAGTGGAACAGGTTGAGAGCTTCAAGTTCCTTGGTGTCCACATCACCAACGAACTATCATGGTCCAAACACACCAAGACAGTCGTGAAGAGGGCACGACAAAGCCTATTCCCCCTCAGGAGACTAAAAAGATTTGGCATGGGTCCTCAGATCCTCAAAAAATTCTACAGCTGCACCATCGAGAGCATCCTGACTGGTTGCATCACCGCCTGGTATGGCAACTGCTTGGCCTCCGACCGCAAGGCACTACAGAGGGTAGTGCGTACGGCCCAGTACATCACTGGGGCAAAGCTTCCTGCCATCCAGGACCTCTATACCAGGCGGTGTCAGAGGAAGGCCCTCAAAATTGTCAAAGACTCCAGCCACCCTAGTCATAGACTGTTCTCTCTGCTACCGCACGGCAAGCGGTACCGGAGTGCCAAGTCTAGGTCCAAAAGACTTCTCAACAGCTTCTACCCCCAAGCCATAAGACTCCTGAACAGCTAATCATGGCTACCCGGACTATTTGCACTGCCCCCCCACCCCATCCTTTTTACGCTGCTGCTACTCTTTTAAGTATTTATGCATAGTCACTTTAACTCTACCCACATGTACATATTACCTCAACTACCTCAACTAGCCGGTGCCCCCGCACATTGACTCTGCAACGGTACCCCCCTGTATATATAGCCTCCCTACTGTCACTTTATTTTACTTCTGCTCTTTTTTTTCTCAACACTTTTTTTGTTGTTGTTTTATTTGTACTTTTTTTGTTTAAAATAAATGCACTGTTGGTTAAGGGCTGTAAGTAAGCATTTCACTGTAATGTCTGCACCTGTTGTATTCGGCGCATGTGACCAATAAAATTTGATTTGATTTGAGTAGCAGTAGTAGTAGCAGTAGTAGCAGTAGTAGCAGCAGTAGTAGTAGTAGCAGTAGTAGCAGTAGTAGCAGTAGTAGTAGTAGCAGTAGTAGTAGCAGTAGTAGTAGTAGTAGTAGTAGCAGCAGTAGTAGTAGTAGCAGTAGTAGCAGCAGTAGTAATAGTAGTAGTAGCAGTAGTAGTAGTAGTAGTAGTATACATCGGTTGTCACTCAACTAATAAAGCCTAATAACAGATGTAGGAAGATCAGAAACAGTCCTCCTACCTCGAGTTGGTCAGTGCGCGAAGCTGGGTACAGTGCCAAGTTTGACTAGGCTACAGATATTGCCTGGCCTTCAGCAGGCAAAATCACTTGTAGATCAATAACTGTCATCACAGTTCAATGCTTAGTTGTACACTGAAGGACGATCAGCAGAGTAATATGAGTAAAACATTTCAGTGAATCAGCGATTCCTAACATTTCAATCAATGCTACATTTGGATCGGTTTGGGGTCCGTGGACCGATGCAGTCATTTCAATCAGGGACCGATGTGAGTCGTTACATCCCTACTTTAAACGTTTGATTACCTACATTGTCCCTCTTTACTTGACTTTTCCTGCATCTGTCTTCCTCCTCAGAGCATACGGCAGAGTCGTCTCCCAAGCTGGCCTCCTATATATGCGAGTTCACTGACGAGTCTGGAGAGATCAACATCCCTGTGCCTCAGCCTGTCTGCATCAACGGAAGCCATGTATACAACACGACCCTGGACCCTGGCCCGGGGAATGGCCCGGGGAACCCCATAATACCCTTAGATCCTCTAGCCCTGGTGAAGAACAACCTGCCTCTGTCCCAATCCCTCCAGAACCTGAGCCAGCGGAGAGAGGAGCTCCCTGTCCTCCTCCCTAAAGGTCCCGCTGCGGACGGCCGGCGCTGGTCCTTTGACAAGGCAGGGAAGGAGGAGAAGGTGGCCATCGCAGCGGCCCTGGAGCAGGCTGGCCACGGGATGGGCGAGGAGGACAGGGAGGAGTCAGACAGAGACGGCCAGGGGAGGAAACGAAGCAGAAACTGTCTGAATGAGTCTGAACAGGCCTCGGACTCTGGCCCAGGCGAAAAACACAAAGGATGGTTTGGATCAAAGGACAACCAGAACAAACCCAGGTGAGAACAAATGACCACTAGTGGGTGTAAATGGGTGAGAGCACAGGGTGACGTAGACCGCTCAGAAAGATGGGGGACCTCCACTGACAACATTATAGATGACCACTGACAACTGTTTTGTACCAAAGATGGCCACACAGCCCAGGAAAAGTTTGAGTGTCATGTTGCTAGAATGAAAACCAAAGAAAAGGATTTAAATCATATGATGTGTAAGGGATGGTCAGTCTTCTTGACAACTGGTTTAAAAAAGGTTTCTACACAGAGCAGGTTGGAGTCAATAACCACATTTCCAGCCACAGTTTTTATGCGAGTGAAGTCATACCGTATTTTAAAAAATATTTTAAAAAATAATGACCGCTGTCATGGAAACAGGAAGTTTCGGTACAATTTTATAAATGCAGACAGATCAAAATTAATTATGCGAGAAATGGCGGTGGAAATGCCTTTATGCACAAATATTGATATAATAACCATCATATCGATGTAAACTTGGAGTCACGCAATTAAATGTTGTGTGGGCCTCCCACTACGACTCAGGAAACCATGCAGTTTATTAGTCTACAGATAAATAATAAATTATGATAAACTTCACAGGGTGGTGAAAGTGTACGGTGAGGAGCTTGATGCTCCTTTCCAATAAATATAGAGGGTCTTATTCTGGTGACATGATGATCGATGCTTGACAAATACTAATATTCTCACTCTTATCCATAATATAATCTCATCATGCAGACTAACCTACCTGCAGTCCAGTAGGGGGGCCTCTGGTCTAAGGAGATCCCAATGCCCCAGGGCAGTGAAGGGGACATTGCCCTGCATAGGGTGCCGTCTTTTGGATGGGACGTTAAAACCGGTGTCCTGATTCTGGTCACTGAAGCTCCCATGGCACTTATCATAAGAGTAGGGTGTTAACCCTGGTGTCCTGGCTAAATTTGCAATCTTACCATCATGGCCACCTAATCATCCCCAGCTTCCAATTGGCTCATTCATCCCTGTAATGCTTCACCAGGTCATTGCTTTGAAAGATAAAATGTTCTCAGTCAAGTTAACTGGTAAAATAAGGGTTAATACTGCTAAGAGGGCATGCATCTTTAAAGTCTGCACAAGCTACTGCTCTACTGCTTCTGATATCGCTATTGGAACATCTGCTGGAGACCTACGGCTAGGAGAGCTACGGCTAGGAGAGCTACGGCTAGGAGAGCTACGGCTAGGAGCGCTACGGCTAGGAGAGCTACGGCTAGGAGAGCTACGGCTAGGAGCGCTACGGCTAGGAGAGCTACGGCTAGGAGCGCTACGGCTAGGAGAGCTACGGCTTGGAGAGCTACGGCTAGGAGCGCTACGGCTAGGAGAGCTACGGCTAGGAGAGCTACGTCTAGGAGAGCTACGGCTAGGAGAGCTACGGCTAGGAGAGCTACGTCTAGGAGAGCTATGGCTAGGAGAGCTACGGCTAGGAGAGCTACGGCTAGGAGAGCTACGGCTTGGAGAGCTACGCTAGGAGAGCTACGGCTAGGAGAGCTACGGATAGGAGAGCTACGGCTAGGAGAGCTACGGATAGGAGAGCTACGGCTAGGAGAGCTACGGCTAGGAGAGCTACGGCTAGGAGAGCTACGCTAGGAGAGCTACGGCTAGGAGAGCTACGGCTAGGAGAGCTAGGGCTAGGAGAGCTACGTCTTGGAGAGCTACGGCTTGGAGAGCTTGCATCGGTAGATTCTGCAACGCTTCCACACAACCTGCTGCCAGGAGTGTGCATCATCTAGGACCTTTTTGTTGTTGACAGTACGCATACTAGATTCTGCAGCATCCTTAGTTTCTCTAGTGGCTAGTGTCTCCTCGGAGTGACTAAAAGCATTTCGAGCCGTATTCTGAAGTAGTGTTAGTTGGGACTGTCTCTCTTGATGCGTTAGTTGGGACTGTCTCTCTTGATGAGGATGTGTTAGTTGGGACTGTCTCTCTTGATGCGTTAGTTGGGACTGTCTCTCTTGATGAGGATGTGTTAGTTGGGACTGTCTCTCTTGATGAGGATGCGTTAGTTGGGACTGTCTCTCTTGATGAGGATGCGTTAGTTGGGACTGTCTCTCTTGATGCGTTAGTTGGGACTGTCTCTCTTGATGCGTTAGTTGGGACTGTCTCTCTTGATGCGTTAGTTGGGACTGTCTCTCTTGATGTGTTAGTTGGGACTGTCTCTCTTGATGCGTTAGTTGGGACTGTCTCTCTTGATGCGTTAGTTGGGTCTGTCTCTCTTGATGCGTTAGTTGGGACTGTTTCTTGATGAGGATGTGTTAGTTGGGACAGTCTTTCTTGATGAGGATGCGTTAGTTGGGACTGTCTCTCTTGATGCGTTAGTTGGGACTGTCTCTCTTGATGCGTTAGTTGGGACTGTCTCTCTTGATGCGGTTGTTGGGATGTCTCTCTTGATGCGTTAGTTGGGACTGTCTCTCTTGATGCGTTAGTTGGGACTGTCTCTCTTGATGCGTTAGTTGGGACTGTCTCTCTTGATGAGGATGCGTACAGTGGACCTATACTATACTAACATCGTGAATGGAGCTGTGGGCCTCTGGTGAAAGGGGGGATAGGGTGCACTATATAGGGGATAGGGTGCCATTTGGGACGTTGTATCTCAGCTGTAACACTTCCTCTGCTCTAGCCTGAAATCCACAACCTGTTTTGTGCCAACAATCCACTCCTTGTACTCTGTGTCACTGCCAATCGTGACAAGGAGTGGCGAGGAATGGAATGATAGCACAAACTGACTGGTAGCCAGGCTACTACTAAACCAGCATGGTGTTTAGGATGGACGGATCTGTGTATCTCTGCTGTAACACTTCCTCTCTCTACTCTGCCTCTAGTTTCGGCTGACAGACAGGCAGGCAGGCATCTGCATTGCAGATAGGGGTGGGGTATTGCAGACAGACAGACAGACAGACAGATAGGGGTGGGGATAGACAGACAGACAGACAGACAGATAGGGGTGGGGATAGACAGACAGACAGACAGACAGACAGACAGACAGACAGACAGACAGACAGACACAGACAGACAGATAGGGGTGGGGACAGACAGACAGACAGACAGACAGACAGACAGACAGACAGACAGACAGACAGACAGACAGACAGACAGATAGATAGATAGATAGATAGATAGATAGATAGATAGATAGATAGATAGATAGATGGTGGAATCTTTACATGACTAGATGGCTCCTCCCTTTTTTTCTAGTTTGTGTTATGAGGTTAACCATGATGTTTGTTTTTCTAATGTTAAATCTCGTACGGGCAATTGTGAAAAAGGAAATTGTGCTGATCTCTCTAACACACTGGGGACTCTCTCCTGGTGATACTAGGGATGTTCTGATCTCTCTAACACACTGGGGACTCTCTCCTGGTGATACTAGGGATGTTCTGATCTCTCTAACACACTGGGGACTCTCTCCTGGTGATACTAGGGATGTTCTGATCTCTCTAACACACTGGGGACTCTCTCCTGGTGATACTAGGGATGTTCTGATCTCTCTAACACACTGGGGATTCTCTCCTGGTGATACTAGGGATGTTCTGATCTCTCTAACACACTGGGGACTCTCTCCTGGTGATACTAGGGATGTTCTGATCTCTCTAACACACTGGGGACTCTCTCCTGGTGATACTAGGGATGTGCATCTTTCCTTTTCAAGACGATTTGGTGTGATTCGGTTTGATTAGAGGAATGAATCGATGCGATACGATTCAATGCACTAACATTTATTGCATACACACATTCATTTTCCATTCTAAACTTCACTGAACAAAAATATAAATGCAACATGTAAAGTGTTGGTCCCATGTCTTGGCTGATTTCTTTTGATTTTCCCATGATGTCAAGCAAAGAGGCACTGAGTTTGAAGGTAGGCCTTGAAATACATCCACAGGTACACCTCCAATTGACTCAAATGATGTCAATTAGCCTATCAGAAGCTTCTAAAGCCATGACATCATTTTCTGGAATTTTCCAAGCTGTTTAAAGGCACAGTCAACTTAGTGTATGTAAACTTCTGACCCACTGGAATTGTGATACAGTGAATTATAAGTGAAATAATCTGTCTGTAAACAATTGTTGGAAAAATTACTTGTGTCATGCACAAAGTAGATGTCCTAACCGACTTGCCAAAACTATAGTTTGTTAACAAGAAATTTATGGAGTGGTTGAAAAACGAGTTTTAATGACTCCAACATAAGTGTATGTAAACTTCCGACTTCAACTGTATATGCACAAGGACTACTTTAACAATTTCCACTGAAAAATGTACAAAAACGAATTTAGTGGAAGAGCTGTGCCGACGCAAACTTTGGTAACGGAATTACGGTAAATTCTCCCTCAGAATTACGGTAACGGAATTGCGTCATGGGGTCCCTGATCTGTACTACACAGAAATGCATCATTATGGATATGAATGTCATTCTCCTCAAGTTTCACAAGTTTGGACATCACAGCACAGCAGAGTATAGTACAGCAGAGTACAGTACAGTTGAACACAGCAGAGTACAGCAGAGTAAAACACAGTAGAGTACAATACAGTACAGTAGAACACAGTACAACAGACTACAGTACAGTACTGTACAACGCAGAGTACAACACAGCAGAGTACAACACAGCAGAGTACAGTACAGCAGAGTAGAGTACCACACAGCAGAGTAGAGTACCACACAGCAGAGTACAGTACAGCACAGCAGAGTAGAGTACAACACAGCAGAGTAGAGTACAGCACAGCAGAGTACAGTACAGCAGAGTACAGTACAGCAGAGTACAGCACAGCAGAGTAGAGTACAGCACAGCAGAGTAGAGTACAACACAGCAGAGTACAGTACAGCACAGCAGAGTACAGCACAGCAGAGTACAGCACAGCAGAGTAGGGTACAGTACAACACATCAGAGTACAGTACAACACAGCAGAGTACAGTACATCACAGCAGAGTACATCACAGCAGAGTACAGCACAGCAGAGTAGAGTACAGTACAACACAGCAGAGTACAGTACAACACAGCAGAGTACAGTACAACACAGCAGAGTACAGTACAACACAGCAGAGTAGAGTACAGCACAGCAGAGTACAGTACAACACAGCAGAGTACAGCACAGCAGAGTAGAGTACAACACAGCAGAGTACAGTACAACACAGCAGAGTACAGCACAGCAGAGTAGAGTACAACACAGCAGAGTACAGTACAACACAGCAGAGTTACAGCACAGCAGAGTAGAGTACAGTACAACACAGCAGAGTACAGTACAACACAGCAGAGTACAGTACAACACAGCAGAGTACAGTACAACACAGCAGAGTACAGGACAGCACAGCAGAGTACAGTACAGCACAGCAGAGTACAGTACAACACAGCAGAGTACAGTACAACACAGCAGAGTACAGTACAACACAGCAGAGTAGAGTACAACACAGCAGAGGACAGGACAGTACAACACAGCAGAGTACAGCACAGCAGAGTAGAGTACAACACAGCAGAGTAGAGTACAGCACAGCAGAGTACAGTACAGTACAGCAGAGTACAGTACAACACAGCAGAGTACAGTACAACACAGCAGAGTACAGTACAACACAGCAGAGTAGAGTACAGCACAGCAGAGTACAGTACAGCACAGCAGAGTACAGTACAACACAGCAGAGTAGAGTACAGCACAGCAGAGTACAGTACAGCACGGCAGAGTAGAGTACAGCACAGCAGAGTAGAGTACAGCACAGCAGAGTACAGTACAGCACAGCAGAGTACAGCACAGCAGAGTACAGCACAGCAGAGTAGAGTACAGTACAACACAGCAGAGTACAGTACAACACAGCAGAGTACAGCACAGCAGAGTACAGCACAGCAGAGTAGAGTACAGTACAACACAGCAGAGTACAGTACAACACAGCAGAGTACAGTACAACACAGCAGAGTACAGTACAACACAGCAGAGTAGAGTACAGCACAGCAGAGTACAGTACAACACAGCAGAGTACAGCACAGCAGAGTAGAGTACAACACAGCAGAGTACAGTACAACACAGCAGAGTACAGCACAGCAGAGTAGAGTACAACACAGCAGAGTACAGTACAACACAGCAGAGTTACAGCACAGCAGAGTAGAGTACAGTACAACACAGCAGAGTACATTACAACACAGCAGAGTACAGTACAACACAGCAGAGGACAGGACAGCACAGCAGAGTACAGTACAGCACAGCAGAGTACAGTACAACACAGCAGAGTACAGTACAACACAGCAGAGTACAGTACAACACAGCAGAGGACAGGACAGTACAACACAGCAGAGTACAGCACAGCAGAGTAGAGTACAGTACAACACAGCAGAGTAGAGTACAGCACAGCAGAGTACAGTACAACACAGCAGAGTAGAGTACAACACAGCAGAGTAGAGTACAGCACAGCAGAGTACAGTACAACACAGCAGAGTAGAGTACAGCACATCAGAGTACAGTACAACACAGCAGAGTACAGTACAACACAGCAGAGTACAGTACAACACAGCAGAGTAGAGTACAACACAGCAGAGTACAGTACAACACAGCAGAGTACAGCACAGCAGAGTAGAGTACAACACAGCAGAGTACAGTACAACACAGCAGAGTACAGCACAGCAGAGTAGAGTACAGTACAGTACAACACAGCAGAGTACAGTACAACACAGCAGAGTACAGTACAACACAGCAGAGTACAGTACAACACAGCAGAGTAGAGTACAACACAGCAGAGTAGAGTACAACACAGCAGAGTAGAGTACAACACAGCAGAGTAGAGTACAACACAGCAGAGTACAGTACAGCACAGCAGAGTACAGTACAGCACAGCAGAGTACAGTACAACACAGCAGAGTAGAGTACAACACAGCAGAGTACAGTACAACACAGCAGAGTACAATACAACACAGCAGAGTACAGGACAGCACAGCAGAGTACAGTACAGCACAGCAGAGTACAGTACAACACAGCAGAGTACAGTACAACACAGCAGAGGACAGGACAGTACAACACAGCAGAGGACAGGACAGTACAACACAGCAGAGAACAGGACAGTACAACACAGCAGAGGACAGGACAGTACAACACAGCAGAGTACAGTACAACACAGCAGAGTACAGCACAGCAGAGTAGAGTACAGCACAGCAGAGTAGAGTACAGCACAGCAGAGTAGAGTACAGCACAGCAGAGTACAGTACAGTACAGCAGAGTACAGTACAACACAGCAGAGTACAGTACAACACAGCAGAGTACAGTACAGCAGAGTACAGTACAACACAGCAGAGTACAGGACAGCACAGCAGAGTACAGCACAGCAGAGTAGAGTACAGCACAGCAGATTAGAGTACAGCACAGCAGAGTACAGCACAGCAGAGTAGAGTACAGCACAGCAGAGTAGAGTACAGCACAGCAGAGTACAGTACAACACAGCAGAGTACAACACAGCAGAGTACAGTACAACACAGCAGAGTAGAGTACAACACAGCAGAGTACAGGCCAGCAGAGTACAGTACAGTACAACAGAGTACAGTACAACACAGCAGAGTACAGTACAACACAGCAGAGTACAGGACAGCACAGCAGAGTACATTACAGCACAGCAGAGTACAGTACAACACAGCAGAGTACAGTACAGCAGAGTAGAGTACAACATAGCAGAGTACAGTACAACACAGCAGAGTACAGCACAGCAGAGTAGAGTACAACACAGCAGAGTACAGTACAACACAGCAGAGTACAGCACAGCAGAGTAGAGTACAGTACAACACAGCAGAGTACAGTACAGCACAGCAGAGTACAGTACAACACAGCAGAGTACAGTACAGCAGAGTAGAGTACAACATAGCAGAGTACAGTACAACACAGCAGAGTACAGCACAGCAGAGTAGAGTACAACACAGCAGAGTACAGTACAACACAGCAGAGTACAGCACAGCAGAGTAGAGTACAGTACAACACAGCAGAGTACAGTACAACACAGCAGAGTACAGGACAGCACAGCAGAGTACAGTACAGCACAGCAGAGTACAGTACAACACAGCAGAGTACAGTACAACACAGCAGAGGACAGGACAGTACAACACAGCAGAGGACAGGACAGTACAACACAGCAGAGGACAGGACAGTACAACACAGCAGAGTACAGCACAGCAGAGTAGAGTACAGCACAGCAGAGTAGAGTACAGCACAGCAGAGTACAGTACAGTACAGCAGAGTACAGTACAACACAGCAGAGTACAGTACAACACAGCAGAGTACAGTACAGCAGAGTACAGTACAACACAGCAGAGTACAGGACAGCACAGCAGAGTACAGTACAGCAGAGTACAGTACAACACAGCAGAGTACAGCACAGCAGAGTACAGTACAACACAGCAAAGTACAGCACAGCAGAGTACAGTACAACACAGCAGAGTACAGTACAACACAGCAGAGTACAGTACAACACAGCAGAGTACAGTACAACACAGCAGAGTAGAGTACAACACAGCACAGCAGAGTACAGTACAACACAGCAGAGTACAGTACAACACAGCAGAGTACAGTACAGCAGAGTACAGTACAACACAGCAGAGTACAGTACAGCAGAGTACAGTACAACACAGCAGAGTACAGGACAGCACAGCAGAGTACAGTACAGTACAGCAGAGTACAGTACAACACAGCAGAGTACAGCACATCAGAGTACAGTACAACACAGCAGAGTACAGCACATCAGAGTACAGTACAACACAGCAGAGTACAGCACAGCAGAGTACAGTACAACACAGCAGAGTACAGTACAACACAGCAGAGTACAGTACAGCACAGCAGAGTACAGTACAGCACAGCAGAGCAGAGTACAGTACAACACAGCAGAGTACAGGCCAGCAGAGTACAGGACAGCAGAGTACAGCACAGCAGAGTACAGTACAACACAGCAGAGTACAGGACAGCAGAGTACAGGACAGCAGAGTACAACACAGCAGAGTACAGTACAACACAGCAGAGTACAGTACAACACAGCAGAGTACAGTACAGCAGAGTACAGTACGGCAGAGTACAGTACAACACAGCAGAGTACAGCACAGCACAGCAGAGTACAGTACAACACATCAGAGTACAGTACAACACAGCAGAGTACAGTACAACACATCAGAGTACAGTACAACACAGCAGAGTACAGTACAGCAGAGTACAGTACAACACAGCAGAGTACAGTACAACACAGCAGAGTACAGTACAGCAGAGTACAGTACAACACAGCAGAGTACAGGACAGCAGAGTACAGTACAACACAGCAGAGTATAGGACAGCACAGCAGAGTACAGTACAGTACAGCAGAGTACAGTACAACACAGCAGAGTACAGCACAGCAGAGTACAGTACAACACAGCAGAGTACAGCACAGCAGAGTACAGTACAGCACAGCAGAGTACAGTACAACACAGCAGAGTACAGTACAACACAGCAGAGTACAGTACAACACAGCAGAGTACAGTACAGCACAGCAGAGTACAGTACAACACAGCAGAGTACAGTACAACACAGCAGAGTACAGTACAACACAGCAGAGTACAGTACAGCAGAGTACAGTACAACACAGCAGAGTACAGTACAGCACAGCAGAGTACAGTACAACACAGCAGAGTACAGTACAACACAGCAGAGTACAGTACAACACAGCAGAGTACAGTACAACACAGCAGAGTACAGTACAACACAGCAGAGTACAGTACAGCACAGCAGAGTACAGGACAGCACAGCAGAGTACAGGACAGCACAGCAGAGTACAGGACAGCACAGCAGAGTAGAGTACAACACAGCAGAGTAAAGGACAGTACAACACAGCAGAGTACAGGACAGTACAACACAGCAGAGTACAGCACAGCAGAGTACAGCACAACACAGCAGAGTACAGCACAGCAGAGTACAGTACAACACAGCAGAGTACAGTACAGCACAGCAGAGTACAGTACAGCACAGCAGAGTACAGTACAACACAGCAGAGTACAGCACAGCAGAGTACAGCACAGCAGAGTACAGTACAACACAGCAGAGTACAGCACAACACAGCAGAGTACAGTACAGCACAGCAGAGTACAGTACAACACAGCAGAGTACAGTACAACACAGCAGAGTAGAATACAACACAGCAGAGTACAGTACAACACAGCAGAGTACAGTACAGCACAGCAGAGTACAGTACAACACAGCAGAGTACAGTACAACACAGCAGAGTACAGTACAGCACAGCAGAGTACATTACAGTACAGCAGAGTACAGTACAACACAGCAGAGTACAGGACAACACAGCAGAGTACAGTACAGCACAGCAGAGTACAGTACAACACAGCAGAGTACAGTACAACACAGCAGAGTAGAATACAACACAGCAGAGTACAGGACAGCACAGCAGAGTACAGGACAGCACAGCAGAGTACAGTACAGCACAGCAGAGTAGAGTACAACACAGCAGAGTGCAGGACAGTACAACACAGCAGAGTACAGTACAACACAGCAGAGTACAGCACAGCAGAGTACAGTACAACACAGCAGAGTACAGCACAGCAGAGTACAGCACAGCACAGCAGAGTAGAGTACAGCACAGCAGAGTAGAGTACAGCACAGCAGAGTACAGTACAACACAGCAGAGTACAGTACAACACAGCAGAGTACAGTACAACACAGCAGAGTACAGTACAGCACAGCAGAGTACAGGACAGCACAGCAGAGTACAGGACAGCACAGCAGAGTACAGGACAGCACAGCAGAGTAGAGTACAACACAGCAGAGTACAGGACAGTACAACACAGCAGAGTACAGGACAGTACAACACAGCAGAGTACAGCACAACACAGCAGAGTACAGCACAGCAGAGTACAGTACAACACAGCAGAGTACAGTACAGCACAGCAGAGTACAGTACAACACAGCAGAGTACAACACAGCAGAGTACAGCACAGCAGAGTACAGCACAACACAGCAGAGTACAGCACAACACAGCAGAGTACAGTACAGCACAGCAGAGTACAGTACAGCACAGCAGAGTACAGTACAACACAGCAGAGTAGAATACAACACAGCAGAGTACAGTACAACACAGCAGAGTACAGTACAGCACAGCAGAGTACAGTACAACACAGCAGAGTACAGTACAACACAGCAGAGTACAGTACAGCACAGCAGAGTACATTACAGTACAGCAGAGTACAGTACAACACAGCAGAGTACAGGACAACACAGCAGAGTAGAGTACAGCACAGCAGAGTAGAGGACAGCACAGCAGAGTACAGTACAACACAGCAGAGTACAGGACAGCACAGCAGAGTACAGGACAGCACAGCAGAGTACAGTACAGCACAGCAAAGTAGAGTACAACACAGCAGAGTACAGGACAGTACAACACAGCAGAGTACAGTACAACACAGCAGAGTACAGCACAGCAGAGTACAGTACAGCACAGCAGAGTACAGCACAGCAGAGTACAGTACAGCACAGCAGAGTACAGTACAGCACAGCAGAGTACAGTACAGCACAGCAGAGTACAGGACAGCACAGCAGAGTAGAGGACAGCACAGCAGAGTAGAGTACAACACAGCAGAGTAGAGTACAACACAGCAGAGTAGAGTACAACACAGCAGAGTAGAGTACAGCACAGCAGAGTAGAGTACAGCACAGCAGAGTACAACACAGCAGAGTAGAGTACAACACAGCAGAGTACAGTACAACACAGCAGAGTACAGTACAGCACAGCAGAGTACAGTACAGCACAGCAGAGTACAGTACAACACAGCAGAGTAGAGTACAACACAGCAGAGTACAGTACAACACAGCAGAGTACAGTACAGCACAGCAGAGTACAGTACAACACAGCAGAGTACAGTACAGCACAGCAGAGTACAGTACAGCACAGCAGAGTACAGTACAGCACAGCAGAGTAGAGTACAACACAGCAGAGTAGAGTACCACACAGCAGAGTAGAGTACCATACAGCAGAGTACAGTACAACACAGCAGAGTAGAGTACCACACAGCAGAGTACAGTACAACACAGCAGAGTAGAGTACCACACAGCAGAGTACAGTACAACACAGCAGAGGACAGGACAGCACAGCAGAGTACAGTACAACACAGCAGAGTACAGTACAACACAGCAAAGGACAGTACAACACAGCAAAGGACAGTACAACACAGCAGAGTAGAGTACAACACAGCAGAGTACAGTACAACACAGCAGAGTACAGTACAGCACAGCAGAGTACAGGACAGCACAGCAGAGTACAGTACAGTACAGCAGAGTACAGTACAACACAGCAGAGTACAGCACAGCAGAGTACAGTACAACACAGCAGAGTACAGTACAACACAGCAGAGTACAGTACAACACAGCAGAGTACAGTACAGCAGAGTACAGTACAACACAGCAGAGTACAAAAAAAACAAATGGAACTCAGTCCGGCTTTAAACTTACTCTTGAAATTTGTAATAGTAGAATGTACAAGGTGTTGAAATTGGGTATTGCATCATCAGAAATGGGGTATTGCATCACCAGTTCCTCTTGTCATGTCAGTCATTGCAGACCTTAGAGAGATATTTATAACTGGTCAGAAACGTCCAGATCAACTAGCCCATGTCAGCTAACGTTTTTAGCTAGGTTTTTTTAGCCCATAGATTTTGTAGTAATGTAAGTCACTAAAATCACATGAATACACATTAGACATGGCAACATGTATAGAATGCAAGAAACGGTCTATAAAGATCAGTTAACACTAAACAGTCTATAAAGATCAGTTAACACTAAACAGTCTATAAAGATCAGTTAACACTAAACAGTCTATAAAGATCAGTTAACACTAAACAGTCTATAAAGATCAGTTAACACTAAACAGTCTATAAAGATCAGTTAACACTAAACAGTCTATAAAGATCAGTTAACACTAAACAGTCTATAAAGATCAGTTAACACTAAACAGTCTATAAAGATCAGTTAACACTAAACAGTCTATAAAGATCAGTTAACACTAAACAGTCTATAAAGATCAGTTAACACTAAACAGTCTATAAAGATCAGTTAACACTAAACAGTCTATAAAGATCAGTTAACACTAAACAGTCTATAAAGATCAGTTAACACTAAACAGTCTATAAAGATCAGTTAACACTAAACAGTCTATAAAGATCAGTTAACACTAAACAGTCTATAAAGATCAGTTAACACTAAACAGTCTATAAAGATCAGTTAACACTAAACAGTCTATAAAGATCAGTTAACACTAAACAGTCTATAAAGATCAGTTAACACTAAACAGTCTATAAAGCTCAGTTAGCACTAAACATTTTCACATTTACATTTTAGTCATTTAGCAGACGCTCTTATCCAGAGCGACTTACAGTTAGTGAGTGCATACGTTTTCCATACTGGCCCCCCGTGGGAATCGAACCCACAACCCTGGCGTTGCAAGCGCCATGCTCTACCAACTGAGCTACAGGAGGCCTAAAGCAGTCTATAAAGTTCCGTTAGCACTAAACACCCCCCACATTGAAAGTCAATGCTCCGTTCAGTTCAATAAGGAAAACTCCAATAAATCCAGATGGTAGATTTAAATAAGGATTGATCTAATCTCACCAGTTAAAGTTGCACAGTTTAGAAAATAATCCATAGGAAATCCACAAACCAAAAAGGCACTAAAGTAATACTGCAAAAAATGTGGCAAAGCAATTAACTTTTTGTCCTGAATACAAAATGTTATGTTTGGGGCAAATCCATTGCAACACATTACTGAGTACCTCTCGCCATATCTTCAAGCATAGTGGTGGCTGCATCATGTTATGGTTATGCTTGTATTCGTTAAGGACAGGAGTTTTTCAGGATAAAAAAGAAACGTAATGGAGCTAAGCACATCAAAATCCTACAGTAAAACCTGGTTCAGTCTGCTTTCCACCAGACACTGGGAGACTAGAGGAAAACCTGGTTCAGTCTGCTTTCCACCAGACACTGGGAGACTAGAGGAAAACCTGGTTCAGTCTGCTTTCCACCAGACACTGGGAGACTAGAGGAAAACCTGGTTCAGTCTGCTTTCCACCAGACACTGGGAGACTAGAGGAAAACCTGGTTCAGTCTGCTTTCCACCAGACACTGGGAGATGAATTCACCTTTCAGCAGGACAATAACCTAAAACACAAGGCCAAATCTACACTGGATGTGCTTACCAAGAAGACGGTGGCCTAGTTACAGTTTTGACTTAAATCTACTTGAACATCTATGGCAACACCTGAAAACGGTTGTCTAGCAATGATCAACAACCAATTTGACAGAGCTTGAAGAATTCTGAAAAGAATAAAGGGCAAATGTTGCACAATCCAGGTGTGGAAAGCTCTTAGAGACTTACCCAGAAAGACTCCACAGCGGTAATCGCTGCCAAAGATGCTTCTACAACCGGTCGATCGTGAGGCATTCCTAGTCATTCACCAAACAGCCTTCAGCTGGAAGACTGTCCCCCTTTTCAGCGGAGAGAGGGGGGACGGTGAGTCGGTGAGGGGCAGCCTCATAAGTAATACAACAAATTATCTATACCAGTGTGATCATGTACCTAAAATGTTGAAATATAATTTCAAAATGCTCTGAGAAGAACAACATTGGCAGGGCTATTCAATATGTAGTGATAATGTACTGGGCCTATAGCCTACTACACAAACCTCATTGCTACAGAACTGGTTTTAATTAGTTAGTGCATTCGGGAAAGTATTCAGACCCCTTGACTTTTCCCACATTTTGTTACATTACAGCTGTCATGACTTGCCCTCATGGGTTGAGGATCAAACATGGCAAAGGTTTCAACACACCCTTTCCTGGGGGCCAGTTTTATGACCGGTCGTAAATACCGTGCAGACTTTCTCTTCCTTGCCATGAAGTATTGGGAGAAAGGACCCCTTTGTTAACAAAGAAAGTCTTCCCGCCAAGACTCCAACATCCAAAAGTGGATAATGAAACAATATTCCTACTTAAAAGAATGTGGGAAATGGTTGGTGGGGACTTAAAGAACAATCATGTCAAATTCGTTACTATGTTGTGATGTCATTAAAGATGGTGGAACAACATAACTGTATCTCTGGGGGGCTACACTTCCCAGTTATGGGGTTTGCATCTAATTGTTGTATAAAACGAATGAATAAGTATAATAATACTTTTGTGAAGATAACGATGTGATTTTAGCATTCTAGATGAGATGATTGTTTTCCATATTGATTTGTTCTCAGTCAGTGGCCACGCCCAGATGAGCACAAACATGATGAAACGCCCCTTATAGTGCATAAAAAGCCTTGAAAAACATTTAAACATTAGACCAGCAGACGTGAAGCGTGAGCTAAACGTTACAAAATGGTTTAAAACTACAACTCCATTACCAAAGGAAGACCAAGCATACTACGGTATAAGACGGATGTTGCAAATGGTAGAATTTCTACAAGACCAAGAAGCGTGAAGCTGAACAAAATGGTTCGATCAGAAAGACCAGAAAACGTGAGACGTTAGTCCACACGTTTGAAATGGAGAAACTCTGAAACTCTCAACCTCTACACGAGGTGAAGTAGAAGACAATGTACTAGACCTTATCATCTCAGTCTGCAGCTGGCATGTATAGTCGTCTAGAGAACTTTCACTAAAGACACAAGTTGGGAGAGGACAATCCCTCTCAGACAACCGCTGGTACATCTGAAGTATTCCTTCTTAACCACCACTACGACCAGAAACTCTACCAAGGACATTGGGATCTCTGGTGGGCAAACCAACGTCCTACATCATCAACTCAAATATCGAGGACAGCAACACGTAAATACATGTTGCATTTCTAATCCGAATGAACGTTATTAGGGTGCATAAGTATTATGATTACTGTGAGCGTAGTCTCCAAGGTAACCACGATAGTTTGAATCTCTATCTCTCCCTTCCACTCTGACCCCTCCTTCTACTCAAGCTTTCATGCTATTGTTAGTCCAGTCCTCTAGGGGCCTGTTTCCATTGGACAAACTGTAGACTTATCAATAACCTGTGTGTGTGTGTGTGTGTGTGTGTGTGTGTGTGTGTGTGTTTGTATTGTGTTATTATTTAGTTAGTTAGTAAAAAAATAATTAAGCCAATTTGTGTTTTGCTGATTCATCAATAAGGTTAGGGTTCTTGCAGGTTCAAGGATTATGCGACGTTCAGAATGAGACTGATAAGAGTTAATTATGTTATTGATATATAACATGTCTTCTAAGAGTTTAATTCGGGAGATAGTAACTCGTTAAACAACTTCTTCCATGGTGCCCCAAATTCCTAATGAGTTAATTGGTACATGATTAATTTAATCGAGTGACAATTAAACATAGTTAGGTGATTCGATAAATAACAGTCATACATTAAAGTAAGTCACGTCATGACACAGCCTTATTCTAAAATGGATCAAATTAATGTTGTTCCTCAATCTACACACAATACCCCATAATGACAAAGCGAAAACTGGTTTTTATAAATGTTAGCAAATTTATTAAAAATAAATGTACAAAAGTATTCAGACCCTTTGCTATGAGACTCGAAATTGAGCTCAGGTGCATCCTGTTTCCATTGATCATCCTTGATGTTTCTACAACTTGATTGGATTCCACCTGTGGTAAATTCAATTGATTGGACATGATTTGGAAATGCACACACCTGTCTATATAAGGTCCCACAGTTGACAGTGCATGTCAGAGCAAAAACCAAGCCATGAGGTCAAAGGAATTGTCCGTAGCGCTCCGAGAAAGGATTGTGTCGAGGCACAGATCTGGGGAAGGGTACCAAAAAATGTCTGCAGCATTGAAGGTCCCCAAGAACACAGTTGCCACCATCATTCTTAAATGGAAGAAGTTTAGAATCACCAAGACTCTTCCTAGAGCTGGCCGCCCGGCCAAACTGTGCAATCGGGGGAGAAGGGCCTTGGTCAGGGAGGTGACCAAGAACCCGATGGTCACTCTGACAGAGCTCTAGAGTTCCTCTGTGGAGATGGGAGAACCTTCTAGAAGGACAACCATCTCTGCAGCACTCCATCAATCAGGCCTTTATGGTAGAGTGGCCAGACGGAAGCCACTCCTCAGTGAAGTCACATGACAGCCTGCTTGGAGTTTGCCAAAAGGCACCTAAAGGACTCTCAGACCATGAGAAACAAGATTCTCTGGTCTGACGAAACCAAGATTGAACTCTTTGGCCTGAATGCTAAGCGTCACATCTGGAGGAAACCTGGCACCATCCCTACGGTGAAGCATGGTGGTGGCAGGATCATGCTGTGGGGTTGTTTTTCAGCGGCAGGGACTGGGAGACTAGTCAGGATCGAGGGAAAGATGAACGGAGCAAAGTACAGAGAGATCCTTGATGAAAACCTGCTCCAGAGTGCTCAGGACCTCAGACTGGGGCAAGGGTTCACCTTCCAACAGGTCAACGACCCGAAGGGCACAGCCAAGACAATGCAGGAGTGGCTTCGGGACAAGTCTCTGAATGTCCTTGAGTGGCCCAGCCAGAGCCCGGACTTGAACCCGATTGAACATCTCTGGAGAGACCTGAAAATAGCTGTGCAGTGACGCTCCCCATCCAACCTGACAGAGCTTGAGAGGATCTGCAGAGAAGAATGGGAGAAACTCCCCAAACACAGATGTGCCAAGTTTGTAGCGTCATACCCAAGAAGACTCAAGGCTGTAATTGCTGCCAAAGGTGCTTCAACAAAGTACTGAGTAAAGGGTCTGAATATTTATGTAAATGTGATATTTCTGTGTTTAAAAAAAATAAAATACATTTGCGAAAATATATTGTTTTTGCTTTGTCATTATGGGGTATTGTGTGTTGATTGATGAGGGGGAAAAACTATTTAATCAATGTTAGAATAAGGCTGTAACGTGACAAAGTGGAAAAAGTGAAGGGGTCCAAATACTTTCCGAATTCACTGTAATGTTGCAGCTCATGTTTTTTAAGTCATGTTTAAAAAAAAAATCTGAGCTGTAGATCTCGGCTTGCATTTTGACGTAGAAGACGGGATCTTGACTCAAAGGTTGGTTGTTCTACAAAGTATTGACTCAGGTGGACCGTAAAGGAAATCACACTACAAACTATCACCCTCATGCTCTTAAGGAAATTGTGAATGTCATGGATACATTAGAACTAGTAGATATATGGAGGCTTAAATATCCTGATTTTAGTGAGACATACATGGCCGAGACTCAATCAAGCTAGTCGTCTTGACTTCTTTCTTATGTCATTCTCGATGGCACCAAAAGTTTAAAAAGTGTTGATAGGGGACAGAATGCGGTCGGACCATCATATAATTCGCATATACATTACTCTTACTGAATTTCCACGTGGGCGAGGATATTGGAAATGTAATCAAAGCCTATTGATGATAACTTGTTTTTAACTATGACAGAGGAATTCATAACTGACTTTTTCCGACATAACATAGGTACAGCAAATCCCCTTATTGTATGGGACACCTTTAAATGTGCCTTTAGAGGCCATGCAATTCAGTACTCATCTCGAAATCAAAAGCAATTTAGGTGAAAAGAGTTTATACTAACAAAGGAAATAGAAGGTCTAACAGAACAGATAGATGGCAATAAAAACTGTAACATAGAGGCTCAGAATAAATTAGGGGAAAAACTAAAAGAAATGGAGAAACTTATTCAAGAAAGATCAAGTGTAATATATTATCAAAATAAAGCAAACTGGATGGAATATGGGGAAAAATGCACCAAATTCTTTTTTAATCTTCAACATAGGAATGCTACCAAAAATAATTTATTGAAACTGGTTACAAATGACGGAGTCACCCATGATTCACCAAATGATATTTTGAAGGAGGAAACAAGGTACTTTAAGCATATGTTTTCGTTTCAGTCGCCTCAATCTCCTCTAACTGAAGTTAATTGTAGAGATTTTTTTTCTATTGATAATGTAAAATTAACAGCCAAACAGAAAGACTCATGTGAAGGTGAAATTACAGAGGATGAACTTCTGGATGCAATTAGACTTTAAGTCCGGGAAAACTCCAGGGTTGGATGGTATACCAGTCGAGGTATACCAAACCTTTTTTGATATACTCAGAGGACCGTTGTTAGCATGTTTTAACCACTCCTATGTAAATGGTAGATTATCAGACACTCAAGAAGAAGGTCTGATCTCATTATAACTGAAACAGGATACAAGTGGAAAATATAAAGATCAAGTCCATTTGAAAAATTGGAGGCCCCTTACACTTCAGTGTTGTGATGCAAAAATTCTAGCAAAATGTATAGCGCATAGAATTAAAAAGGGATTGTCGGATATTATTCATTCTAATCAGACAGGTTTTTTACATGGAAGATACATTGGAGATAATATAAGGCAAGTATTGGAAACAATAGAACACTATGAAACATCTGGGAAACCAGGCCTGCTATTCATAGCAGACTTTGAAAAGGCTTTTGATAAAGTACGACTGGAGTTTATATAGAAATGCCTGGAGCATTTCAATTTTGGACAATCTCTTATGAATTGGGTTAAAATCATGTATAGTTACCCTAGGTGTAAAATAGTAAATAATGGCTATTTCTCAGAAAGTTTAAAACTGTCAAGAGGAGTGAAACAAGGTTGTCCACTATCGGGATATCTATTTATTATTGCCATCGAGATGTTAGCTATTAAAATCAGATCCAACAATAATATCAAGAGATTAGAAATCCAGGGCTTAAAAACAAAGGTGTCATTGTACACTGATGATTCATGTTTTCTTTTAAATCCACAATTTGAATCCCTCCACAGCCTCATAGAGGATCTAGATACATTTTCTAACCTCTCTGGATTACAACCAAATTATGATAAATGTACTATATTACGTATTGGATCACTAAAAAATACAATGTATACATTACCATGTAGTTTACCAATAAAATGGCCTGATGGTGATGTGGATATACTCGGAATACATATCCCAAATGAAATAAATGATCTCACTCCAATACATTTTAATAGAAAGTTAGCAAAAATAGATAAGATCTTGCTACCATGGAAAGGTAAATACCTGTCAATTTGTGGAAAAATCACCCTGTTTAACTCTTTAGTATTATCCCAGTTTACCTATTTTCTTATGGTCTTGCCTACGCCTAGCGAACAGTTTTTTAAAATTATATGAGAAAAAGATATTCCATTTTATTTGGAACGGCAAGCCAGACAAAATTAAACGGGTCTATTTATATAATGAATATGAATTCGGAGGACAGAAATTATTAAATATTAAAGCTTTAGACCTATCACTAAAAGCTTCAGTCATACAAAAGTTATACTTAAATCCGAACTGGTTCTCTAGCAAATTAGTAAGATTGTCTCACCCAGTGTTCAAGAATGGCCTTTTTCCCTTTATTCAGATTACAACCGCTCATTTTCAGTTATTTGAAAAGGAAATAATCTCCCAAATATCACTATTTCTAAACCAAGCCATAGAAAGTTGGTTGCAATTTCAATTTAATCCTCCAGAAACGACAGAACAAATAATGCAACAAATATTGTGGTTAAACTCAAATATACTAATTGATAAAAAACCTTTTTTTTTTTGACAAAATGTTTAAAAAAGGTATAATCTTCGTAAATGATATCATCGGTAGGACTGGTGGAGTTATGTCGCACATGCAGCTAACAAAAACAAATGTCTGCTCTACCCAAAATTACAACCAAATAATTGCAGCATTACCGCAAAAATGGAAGAGGAAAGTGGAAGGGGGAAAAAGTAAGGAACTTGTCTGTCGGCCTTGCATTAAAGAATATAATTGGTTAAAGAAAATTGTGATAAATAAAAAAGTATACCAGTTTCATTTAAGGACCAAAGGATTGACAGCCGTCCCATATAGATTGCAAAATAGTTGGGAAGAGATTTTTGACGTACCGATCCCATGGCATAGTGTTTATGAATTGATACGCAAAACGACGCCGGATTCAAAACGTATAATTTTTCAATTTAAATTATTATATAAAGTTCTTGCTACCAATAGAATGTTATTTATATGGGGGATACAATCTTCCCAGCTCTGCAGATTTTGCTGCGAAGAGACAGAATCATTAGATCATTTGTTTTGGTACTGTCCATTTGTAGCTTGTTTTTGGACACAGGTCCAGGAATGGCTAAAGGATTGCAATATTTACCTGGAGCTAACCCTGCAGATAGCACTACTGGGTGATCTGAAAAGTCATAGTCAATCGATCAATAATATAATAATACTTTTAGCAAAAATGTTTATTTTCAATTTACGATCTGTAGAAACAATGAGAATAGAAAGGTTCAGAACTTTTGTAAAACATCACAGTACAGTTGAAATATATATGGCAAATAGAAATCCAATATGGATGGTGTTAAGAGATAGATGGGAGGTGTTTTATGTGGAGCTTTGAAGGATGGGACTAATAACAACAACTAATAACAACAGGATAACTAATGTAAAGCATACTGTGTCCATAATAAGTATATAGGTCATAGGTTGAGAGCTTTTGTGAAAGAGCACAGTTAGAAAGATATGGCATATAGAAGCAAACCGGATGGACATCATGAAAATGATCAGAGGAAGTTCAGGAGTAAAAACAAACAAAATATAATTATTGTAGAATTTGACTGTGTCCATAAAATGTATATAGTATGTATAAGCTGGAAGTAGAGGCCTAAGCGTTGTTGTTCACTAGTTTACTCCAATTAGGGAAGGGGTGGTGGGGTTGGAAAGTAATGAAGGGAAATATTATGTATGTATGTATGTATGTACAGTGGGGGAAAAAAAGTATTTAGTCAGCCACCAATTGTGCAAGTTCTCCCACTTAAAAAGATGAGAGAGGCCAGTAATTTTCATCATAGGTTCACGTCAACTATGACAGACAAAATGTGGGGAAAAAATCCAGATAATCAAATTGTAGAATTTTTTATAGTTTATTTGCAAATTATGGTGGAAAATAAGTATTTGGTCAACAACAAAAGTTTCTCAATACTTTGTTATATACCCTTTGTTGGCAATGACACAGGTCAAACGTTTTCTGTAAGTCTTCACAAGGTTTTCACACACTGTTGCTGGTATTTTGGCCCATTCCTCCATGCAGATCTCCTCTAGAGCAGTTATGTTTTGGGGCTGTCGCTGAGCAACACGGACTTTCAACTCCCTCCAAAGATTTTCTATGGGGTGGAGATCTGGAGACTGGCTAGGCCACTCCAGGACCTTGAAATGCTTCTTACGAAGCCACTCCTTCGTTGCCCGGGCGGTGTGTTTGGGATCATTGTCATCCTGAAAGACCTAGCCACAATTCATCTTCAATGCCCTTGCTGATGGAAGGAGGTTTTCACTCAAAATCTCACGAGACATGGCCCCATTCATTCTTTCCTTTACACGGATCAGTCATCCTGGTCCCTTTGCAGAAAAACAGCCCCAAAGCATGATGTTTCCACCCCCATGCTTCACAGTAGGTATGGTGTTCTTTGGATGCAACTCAGCATTCTTTGTCCTCCAAACGCGACGAGTTGAGTTTTTACCTAAAAGTTCTATTTTGGTTTCATCTGACCATATGACATTCTCCCAATCCTCTTCTGGATCATCCAAATGCACTCTAGCAAACTTCAGACGGGCCTGGACATGTACTGGCTTAAGCAGGGTGACACGTCTGGCACTGCAGGATTTGAGTCCCTGGCGGCGTAGTGTGTTACTGTTGGTAGGCTTTGTTACTTTGGTCCCAGCTCTCTGCAGGTCATTCACTAGGTCCCCCCGTGTGGTTCTGGGATGTTTGCTCACCGTTCTTGTGATCATTTTGACCCCACGGGTGAGATCTTGCGTGGCGCCCCAGATCGAGGGAGATTATCAGTGGTCTTGTATGTCTTCCATTTCCTAATAATTGCTCCCACAGTTGATTTCTTCAAACCAAGCTGCTTACCTATTGCAGATTCAGTCTTCCCAGCCTGGTGCAGGTCTACAATTTTGTTTCTGGTGTCCTTTGACAGCTCTTTGGTCTTGGCCATAGTAGAGTTTGGAGTGTGACTGTTTGAGGTTGTGGACAGGTGTCTTTTTATACTGATAACAAGTTCAAACAGGTGCCATTAATACAGGTAATGAGTGGAGGACAGAGGAGCCTCTTAAAGAAGAAGTTACAGGTCTGTGAGAGCCAGAAATCTTGCTTGTTTGTAGGTGACCAAATACTTATTTTCTACCATAATTTGCAAATAAATTCATTAAAAATCCTACAATGTGATTTTCTGGATTTTTTTTTCTCAATTTTTCTGTCATAGTTGACGTGTACCTATGATGAAAATTACAGGCCTCTCTCATCTTTTTAAGTGGGAGAACTTGCACAATTGGTGGCTGACTAAATACTTTCTTTCCCCACTGTATGTATGTATGTACAGTGGGGAGAACAAGTATTTGATACACTGCCGATTTTGCAGGTTTTCCTACTTACAAAGCATGTAGAGGTCTGTAATTTTTATCATACAGCGGGGAAAAAATGTATTTAGTCAGCCACCAATTGTGCAAGTTCTCCCACTTAAAAAGATGAGAGGGGCCTGTAATTTCCATCATAGGTACACGTCAACTATGACAGACAAATTGAGGAAAAAAAATCCAGAAAATCACATTATAGGATTTTTTATGAATTTATTTGCAAATTATGGTGGAAAATAAGTGCGTCGTAAAGGTGTAAATTCCTAAGTCTGAATCGGCCCCTAGAAGAGGTGTGTACTTTTTGTAAGGCCTGCTTCTAATACAGTGAAGATCAGATGGATACAGTGAAGATCAGATGGATGGGGGTACAGTATGTTGTCCAGTAGAACAGCATGTATAGGGGTCTGGGGTTAGCCTTGTAAACAAACATCACTAATCAAGAGGACTGTGTGTCTTCCTTCCTTTCACAGCCCGGTGGTGTCCCCTAGCTCAGGTCCTCACCTCACCCCCCTGACCCTTGGTCTGCTCTCCTGGGGCCCCACTAACCCTCCTGTAGATCCTAACTCACTGGGAACCCCAGTCCACACTAACCCCTTCAGCCCGGCTCCTCCCCCCATGTCTCCCTCCAACCCGTTCCTCTCTCTCCTCCAGCGTAACCCTTTCTATGAGGAGCTCCTAGCTGACCAGGCTCTACAGCGTAACTCTGCCCAGCCCTATCCCTGGTGTTCTAGCTTTGCCTCCTATCTCTCAGTAGCACCGCAAACCTGGTCCACCAACCCTAACCCTGTACCCATCCTGCCCTTAACCCAAGACCGCCCAGACACACAGGACTGCACTAACACTGGTGTGAAGGAGCACGGCCCCTTCCCAAAACCTCCTGAAGAAGAGAAGAGCCCCAACACTAAGGATGAAGAACCAGCAGCAGCAGTCCAAACTAGCCAGAGACCCCTCCCTCCCCTCCCAAAGACTGAGACTGTGCCCTCTGCTACCTCTCACCTCTGTGAGGAAGACATGTCCTATGCTAAGGCTGCGACTGCATCATCCCACTCTGCCACTGGCTCAGACAACATGGCTGCTTTAGACTTGATGGGGGAGTTCTCTGATGATCGATGCTGGGCGACATATAATGATGTCATCCAGTCAGACGCATTAGATCGATCCAGATCCCATCTGGGAGACATGTGTGTTGATAAAGAGAAGACCAGATCCTCTGAAGCAAGGATAGAGGACTGGCCAATCGGCATGGCCTTAGAATCGTATAACTCACTAGAACTTTCCAATACGCTTCTACACTCTTTCAGTTCTCAAGCTCACAGTCCACTAAAAACATGTCAGTCCACTACTGGGACGTCTAGTGGTGAGAAGGTCAATGAAGACATTGAGGATTACAGATCAGAGGATCAATATTCAGAACACCCTCTTATGGAGTCAGTTGTAGTCCAACATTCTCTCTCAGAAGAACACCCGCTCCAACGGTCCCACTCGGAGGGCACAAGGAGGAACAGCGTTGAGGACCTGACTCCATCGTTCGACAGCGACCCTGGCGTTGTAACCCTGGGGTCGTTGTCCTTTGTCCAGCAGCATAATTCTTCTGACCTCCTCTCCTCCTCCTCCTCCGCTCCTCTCTCTCTAACTGTTGAACCCAGCACCTCCTCCTCTCCAGCTCTCTCCTCTCTCCCTGCCCCGCCCCCTGCTACTGTGAGGTTATCAGTAAGCACGGTCTCGGCCAAACACCCTTTCTCCACTGCACAGCCAGTGATTGGTGCATCGCAAGCTGGCATGCCCCAGGAGACACATCCGGCAGCCAATCAGCAGATCAGGTGAGGTCACATGTTTACTGGGAAGTGTGGGGGGGGTGTAGCTTAAGCAACAGGGCCTCAAGATCTTCTTCTGTCAGCGACTTCCATAGTTGATGCAAAGATGAGCCCTCTATTTAACTCTATGGCGACTGACTATCTGGGGTTCTCCTGCTCCTTCCACTCCCTCTCCTCTGCTGACGATCTGGGGTTCTCCTGCTCCTTCCACTGCCTCTCCTCTGCTGACTATCTGGGGTTCTCCTGCTCCTTCCACTGCCTCTCCTCTGCTGACTATCTGGGGTTCTCCTGCTCCTTCCACTGCCTCTCCTCTGCTAACTATCTGGGGTTCTCCTGCTCCTTCCACTGCCTCTCCTCTGCTGACTATCTGGGGTTCTCCTGCTCCTTCCACTGCCTCTCCTCTGCTGACTATCTGGGGTTCTCCTGCTCCTTCCACTGCCTCTCCTCTGCTGACTATCTGGGGTTCTCCTGCTCCTTCCACTGCCTCTCCTCTGCTGACTATCTGGGGTTCTCCTGCTCCTTCCACTCCCTCTCCTCTGCTGACTATTTGGGGTTCTCCTGCTCCTTCCACTGCCTCTCCTCTGCTGACTATCTGAGGTTCTCCGTTTTCTTCTGTGTGAAAATCTTCTCTTCTATCTCTCAACTGACACACACCAGACTCCTCTGTGTTTCTTGTCTCTATGGCCAGTGGGATGAGCCCTGAAGTTAACCATCCCCCCCTCCCCCCTCAAGGAAAGGTAGTATAGACCCCTTTCTGTGTTTGCAAACATTGCCACACGAGGGCCATGCTCGGAAGTTGGTGGCAGAACAAGGGGGACTTCTAGAAAGACGGCAAGAAAAGCCTCTATTTACATGTTGCTTATGAGGCATTTCACACAAATGCTTTTGGATTATAATTGGATTTTCAGGCTCGTATGAATGTCCTGCTTAATATAATGTGTCATCATCGCAAATCAACTGCATTATACTAAAAAAACACTTCAACCGTTAAAATGGCTCTTTGTCAATGAGCATCCAAAATAGTTATTTTGCAAAGATCACAACCAAATATAATCTTAGCGACTGTTCAAGCAAGAATCAAAACATAATTGTAAGCGTACGAGAACCCCAAAATTATTTTGTTTAGAAGTAATAAAAACATCAATCTAGACTATGTTGAATGGCCGCAGATGGCGATGGCTTTCTTACTGCCGCCAAGTGTTGCGCTCATCTGTGCATGATGTCAGTGTGTTGTGTACTGGAAAAAGGTATATTCACACTCAGACAGACCTGTCAATAACACTGCTATGAGGGGGGAGTCCTGGAGGTTAAAGATGGAGTTGACAGGGTTTGTCTGTGTCAAATGAGGATATTTCACTTAATGGTTTCCTCGCTTAATGGGTTTTACTGTATTTAGGTGATTCTGTTATTCGTTGTATTTAATGGCTGCTTGATTTGAGGCGTTTCAAATTATCACTACATTTCACTGACAATGATGATCTTTGACATTTCTCTGTGAAACTATCTTCAACTCAAAATGGACAGGTTCAAATCCGGGGTCTGAAAGATGGACTTTTCATTTTGTTCCCTTTTCTCTCAGTGATCCATCTTACTGTATGTCCCTTTACAGTCCTCACCCAGTGAAGCCCCTGACCCCAGAGGAGAGGAGACGGGCGGAACGTTCCGAGGGGCGGACGGTGCTGGAGAAACTCAAGTCCTCCATCCAGCCTGGGAGGAGCAGCCAGCCCACCGAGCAGCAGCCTGAGAAGAAAAAAGTACAGACTAGTTACATTTACGTCGTTTAGCAGACGCTCTTATCCAGAGAGACTTACAGGAGCAATTAGGGTTAAGTGCCTTGCTCAAGGGCACATCAACAGATTTTTCACCTAGTCGGCTCGGGGATTAGAACCAGAGACCTTTCGGTTACTGGCACAACGCTCTTAACCACTAAGCTACCTGCCGCCTCTTAGCACATACCACACAGAAATACCACACAGAAATACTACACAGAAATACTACACAGAAATACTACACAGAAATACTACACAGAAATACTACACAGAAATACCACACAGAAATACTACACAGAAATACTACACAGAAATACTACACAGAAATACCACACAGAAATACCACACAGAAAGCACAAACTGAAGCAATTGGCAGTTTCTCTGTTTAACTGAACTTAATCCAACCTCTGTTTCCCCTTCTCTCTCTCTCTCTCTCTCCTGTTGTTTTGACCTCTCCTCTCTCTCCCTCTCTCCCTCTCCTAGTCTCTGACGGCGGGAGCTGGGCCTTACTACCACCTGACCCACAGTGAGCTGGTCGCCCTCCTCCTCCGACAGGAGGCGGACCTACACCGGCAGAGGGCGGAGTTTGACCAACAGGGGGCGTTGCTAGCGAAGCGGGAGGCGGAGTTGAAGAAAATGAAGCCTCAGGTTAGGGACCTGGAGGACTACATAGACACCCTGCTGGTTCGCATTATGGAGCAGACTCCCACCATCCTGCAGGTTGGCACCAAGCTCAAGTGACCAAGAGAGGGATTGATGGAAGGGGGGGGCGGTAACTAGCGCCTAGGGTTGTGACATCCCAGGTTTTCCAGAAATCCTGGTTGGAAGATTCCCAGAATCAGGATGGAACAAGCAGGGAATCTGGGAATACTCTAACTGGGATATCTGGAAAACCTGAGAATTTTGGTTGCCGGAATTTTACAAACCCTGCTTGCACCCCTCTACTCTGACTCTCCGTAACGACGACAACAACAACAACAACAACAACAACAACAACAGTCTTCTTTTTAGTCTCTTCACTGCTGTCCTTCTGACATAAACACTGTAGCTAGAGAACACAAAGGGGACGGCTTGGAAACGTCCCTGTTTTGAATGGTTTGGGTTGCAGTTTAAGCAGTGGGTTCGAGTGGTGGGTTGTGGTTCGTAAGGTTAATGTTATGGTTAGGTCAGAGGTCGTGGGGTTAGGGAAGAGGGTCCTCAGGTTGTTTCAGGTATACCCAGGTGGCATTGAGCTAACAGAGGATCAAACCCAGATCACTCAGATACTGAATGACTTCCTCTTCATCACCTAGGTTGCATCCCAAAATGGCACCCTATTCCCTATGTAGTGCACTACTTTTGACCAGGGACCATAGGGAACCCCACAGGGCTCTGGTCAAAAGTAGTGCACTACATAGGGAATAGGGTGCCATTTGGAATGCAGACCCAGTCACTTCACAACCTAGACACAAGTGCACCTACAACAGTTCTCAACCTACAAACCAAATGAGAGGTAGGAACTATCACTCGTGTGTTATGGGCTGCGTCCCAAAAGTAGTGCAGTACGTATGGAATAGGGCACCGTTTGGAACGCACACATGAATGGAATGGGAAGTGATTTTAGGTTCAAAAGTGTTCTTAACAAAACAGACAAGTGAATAGTTTGATCTTTGATGCAAAGTTCGGCTTGATTTCCTTTCTTTATTTTATGAGTCGCATGTCTTACAATGACACACTGCTGCTTCTAAAGTGGTGTAGTTCAGACAGACAGACAGACAGACAGGCAGGCAGACAGACAGGCAGACAGACAGACAGACAGACAGACAGACAGACAGACAGACAGACAGACAGGCAGACAGAGACAGGCAGACAGACAGGCAGACAGGCAGGCAGACAGACAGACAGGCAGGCAGACAGACAGGCAGGCAGACAGACAGACAGACAGACAGAGACAGGCAGACAGAGACAGGCAGACAGACAGACAGACAGGCAGACAGGCAGACAGACAGACAGACAGGCAGACAGACAGAGGCAGACAGACAGAGACAGGCAGACAGAGACAGGCAGACAGGCAGGCAGACAGACAGGCAGACAGACAGACAGGCAGACAGAGACAGACAGGCAGACAGGCAGACAGACAGGCAGACAGAGGCAGACAGACAGGCAGACAGACAGACAGGCAGACAGGCAGACAGACAGACAGACAGACAGACAGACAGACAGACAGACAGACAGACAGACAGACAGACAGACAGACAGACAGAATGTGTTGATACTATCAAGATAAGTACTGTAGGTCTCAGATGTTAGACCTATTACCAGGCTAGATACTGTATTGTTTCAGATGATACTACCAGGCTAAGAACTTGAGTGGTGTGTGTAGGGCAGACAGACAGACAGAATGTATTGATACGACCAGGTTAAGTATTGTACTGTTTCAGATAGGGTGGCAAACAATCTGATAGAGTTTTCCAGAAATCCTGGTTGGAAGATTCCGTGAATATGTAGGAAATCCGGAATCCTCAGACAAGGACTTCTGGAAAATCAGAAACATGTTGGGAAACTCTAGTTTCAGATGTTATGATCAGGGAAAGTATTGTACTTTTTCCAGATACAATATATTGTTAATACCAGGCTATGTTCTGTACTGTTTCAGATGTTTTGTTAATACCAGGCTAAGAACTGTCTGAGTGACACGGCTTCTCTAACATGCTTCGCCTTCCTTCCACTGTGCATTATTAAAATCAACACGATTTATTATAGCAACAAAATATTGCATAGAAACATACTGGTACTTGACTCCCCTCTGTCTGTCTCTGCCCCTGTATGTCCCCCCCCATATCCTGCGCTTGAGCTAAAGCATGCATGCTGCTAATAATGCTTTCAGGTGTGTTACTAAAGGGACATATAGCATATCTACAGCATATATGCCATATTGAAATGCCAAATGCTGCCTTATTGTTTTTCGTTCATGTTCCAGTTCGGTTCTAAAATAGCACTTCATTTCACCTAAAGGAGATTGGGACACATAAAATAAAAAGTTAAGCCATTATCCCGTGACTGTTATTTGTCATAGGACACAACGCTTTGCTTTGTTGCAATGTTGTTTAGTTCATCACACAAGAAGAAACCCCACTGTATGCATTCTAATAGGCTATGAGCAGATGATTACCTGTGGAATGCCAAAAAGCCTAACCTTGAAACCTAATGAACAAATGGAGGTTTGATTTGCTGTAATTATTGAATTATGAAGCCACTGTTACTAGCCTGTGTTCCAGTCTGTTTAGCTATCATTCCACTCCTTGTCATAGTGGAATGTTTGCACAAACAGACTGGATTTCTCCAGGCTACATTGTTACAGCATCTCTAGATGTTATTGCCCTACCCTCGTCTTCAGAACCATAGAAATAGAATGATGGTCAGAACACAGGGCCTTCAGAATGTATTCAACCCCCTTGACTTTTTCCACATTTTGTTGTGTTACAAAGTGGGATTAAAATTGATTTAATTGTCATTTTTTGTCAACGGTCTACACAAAGTTCTCTGTCAAAGTGAAAGAAAAATTCTTACATTTTAAAATAAATTATAAAAAATTAAACACTAATATATCTTGATTAGATAAGTATTCAACCCCCTGAGTCAATACATGTTAGAATCACCTTTGGTAGCAATTACAGCTGTGAGTCTTTCTGGGTAAGTCTCTAAGAGCTTTCCACACCTGGATTGTACAACATTTGCCCTTTATTATTTTCATAATTCTTCAAGCTCTGTCAAATTGGTTGTTGATCATTGCTAGACAGCCATTTTCAAGTCTTGCCATAGATTTTTTTAAAGTAGATTTAAGTCAAAACAGTAACTAGGCCACTCAGGAACATTCACTGTCTTCTTGGTGAGCAACTCCAGTGTAGATTTGGCCTTGTGTTTTAGGTTCTTGACCTGCTGAAAGGTGAATTTGTCTCTCAGTGTCTGGTGGAAAGCAGACTGAACCAGGTTTTCCTCTTGGATTTTGCCTGTGTTTTGCTCTATTCCGTTAATTTTTTTTCCTGAAAAACTCCCCAGTCCTTATCGATGACAAGCATACCCATAACATGAGGCAGCCATCACTATGCTTGAAAATATAAAGAGTGGGACTCCGTGATTTTCTTGTGTTTGCCCCAAACATAACGCTTTGTATTCAGACAATTTTTTTGCAGTATTACTAGAGTGCCTTATTGCAAACCGGATGCATGTTTTGAAATATGTTTTATTCTCTACAGGCTGGCTTCCTTACATTGTGGAGTAACTATGTTGTTGATCCATCCTCAGTTTTCTCCTATCACAGCCAGTGAACTAACTGTTTTAAAATCACATTGGCCAAATGGTAAAATCACTGAGCGGTTTCCTTCCTCTCCAGCAACTGAGTTAGGAAGGATGCCAGTGTCTTTGTAGAGACTGGGTGTATTGATACACCATCCAAAGCCTAATTAATAACTTCATCATGTTCAAAGGGATATTCAATGTCTACTTGTTATTTTATTTTATTTTTATCTACCAATAGGTACCCTTCTTTGCGAGGCATTGGAAAACATCCCTGGTCGTTGTGGTTAAATCTGTGTTTGAAATTCACTACTCGACTGACGGACCTTTTTATAGATAATTCTATGTGTGGGGTAGAGAGATCGGGTAGTCATTCAAAAGTCATGTTAAACACTATTATTACACACAGAGTCCATGCAACTTATTATGTGACTTGTTAAGCAAATGTTTACTCCTGAAATTATTTAGGCTTGCCATAACAAAGGGGTTGAATACTTATTGACTCAAGACATTTCAGCTTAAAATGTTTTATTAATTTGTTTTTGAAAAAATATTTTGACATAATGGGGTATTGTGTGTAGATCAGTGCCAAAAAAAATCTCAATTTAACCCATTTTAAATTCATGCCGTAACAACGAAATGTGGAAAATGTCAAGCGGGTTGAATACTTTCTGAAGGCACTGATAGGTGTAGTTCACTTTCTACCTGATCCCTTTGCATCACCAGGCTTCTTCTTGTCGGTCATGACACCCTCAGAAGTTGTTTAGCCAAAAAAAGGTTTCTAACCAGCTTAAAGCATATCGATTTTTTTTTTTTTATAGTGTAATAATACCTAATCTCATGTTCTGCTGTATGAATGCAACATCAAATGCGTAGATGAATAGTCTCTGTGCGTCTGAAATGGCACACTATTCAATATAATATCAAATATATATATTCCCTAGTGCACTACGTTTGGCCAGAGCCCTGTGGTGCACTATATTTTAGGGTGCCGTTTCAGATGCAGACATTAAATGTGACTCTGCACTAATTTAAAGTGCCAACATTTCATCTTCCTCCATGTCTTTCATTTTAAAGTTAAGTTCAGTTCAACTGATTTGTGTATTTTGTCTCTGTTTTAGCTGGTGGAATGTGCATAAGTTAGTCAAAGATTGGAAAGTTTACAATTCGTGATACGATTGTTTCACAAATTTTCTATATTTAATAAAATTATTTTGTGTTTCTTGCTCACTATATGTTTGGCTTGTTAATCGTTCTTTTAACGCACACACACACACACACACACACACACACACACACACAAATATGGGTAGGCTTGGACAATATAGTAGTGGAAATCTTAAAAGCTGGTTTAGACCGGTAGTAACCACTACAGTGTCATGATTATGGGGTCGTTATTTCAGCCCACCCCTGCTTCTGAATTCATCCAAGGATACGCAGGAGCAGTGACCAGTGCGGTCTCCATCGCTGTGAGTAGGCCTACCCATGATGCTCTGCTTCACAATAACCCATGGGTTTTCAGTGATCCAACATAAAAACTGACACTCCACAACCCCTTTCGGTTTTAAAGCTGTTGAGAACCCCAATAAATCCATTAACCCAGACTGAGCCTCCGTGACTCCCCCTGCCTGTGAAGAGGTGACAGGAGGGGTGTGGTTGGCTTAGTCGAGGGCAGAGTTAACAGACATGATAAAATACCACAGCTGATATAGCAGCTTAGTAAAAATAGAACCCCAGTCTCACAGCAGTATTTCTAAAGGAGAAGTTCACATTATTTTCGATGTAAATGGCATGTTCTAGAAGAGTGCAGACACTTTTATTTTTTTGCGATTTCACTTGGTTTATATTGCATTTTCTGCGACCGAAGCGATTCAATTATTTTGTAAATAGAATAGAAGGTTGTGATAAAGTTCAGAGTGAAACAATGTCATGTGTACAACATCTAGAGACCTGCATCACGATACGGAGGTCTCTAAAAGGAGGTATTTGGGTGTTTGTCGAAGCCCTGCCACTGCAGAATGAGCGTGAGGGGATCGCTGGTTGAGGTGAGTTTCTCAAAACCAAGTGACATCTTCGCAAAGAGTGTCTGCACTCTTCTAGAACATGCCATTTACATCCAAAATACAGATTTGGTTCATATAAAGAGAACTTCTCCATCAATTCAACAGGTATTACGTTCAGATATTTTCATTCTTAAGTATTTTGTTCATCTTCGACAATATCATGAGAATGCCAAGAGTGTGTAAAGCTGTCATCAAGGCAAAGGGTGGCTACTTTGAAGAATCTCAAATATGAAATATATTTTGATTTGTTTAACACTTTTTTTGGTTACTACCTGATTCCATATGTGTTCTTTCATAGTTTTGATGTCTTCACTATTATTCTACAATGTAGAAAATAGTAAAAAATAAAGAAAAAACCCTTGAATGAGTAGGGGTGTCCAAACTTTTGACTGGTACTAATATATATATACACACAGACATTTATGGAACTCCACTTTACTGTTGAGCGTTAGAATAGTAGAAGTTCAAGATGTGGTTGTGCATCAGTCATTTTTCTCTTGTTATGTCAGTCACTCAATTAGCCATGTCAGCTAACCATTTTTAGATAGGTAAGTTAGTATGCCCAGCTATCTATACTTGCAGTAATCATGGCCGAATACTGCCCAGGCAAGTGCCCTCCAGACCTCCAGGGGGCCCTCATTTACTTTTTGTTTTTGTATTATTATTATTATTTTTTAAATTGGGGGGTGGATCAGCTTAATATTGCAGATAGATTGTAACTTCCATCAATGTAATTGTCTGCATCACTTCCAATCCCCCATGTTTATATATATATATATATATATATATATATAGATATATATATATATAGATATATACACACATACATACATATATATATATATATATATATATATATTCATTGACTTTATTAGTCAATCTCACTCAGATATCATTAACAGCAAAATGTGTAGAATTGCAGGAAATTAGCTTTAAAACGTACATTTATTTACATTACTTTAATAAAATATTTCAGTTGTGTATATTACATTTGTTTTATTTGAATACTTTATTATTTAATTCCAAGTCATCTCATCTCTGTAGAGCTGCTGTCGGACAATCACTATTTAGTGAATAGTTCATAGTGAATAAGGCATACTTTTGACTTCTGAACACCGACAGAGACAATCACTTAGGTCATGTATTTTCAGGTAAAGATACCTCATGAAGCAAATGGTCTCTCGATCATGCATTCTAATGTATTTTATGTAGCAGGCGTAAAAAATAGAAATAGACCGGATAAGTAGGCGTGTAATGGATTATGGTCATTTTTTCTGCACTAAACTATGTAGAATATTGGCCTGTTGGAAACTACAACGCCCTACTACAACGCCCAGTAAAGGCTTGATCTGATTATCTCTAGACAAACTGCAGATAAGGTGTTTCAGTTTGTAGGGTTACAGATTTTAACAGTTTACTGACATGAATTTACCTATGCATATGTATAGTGTATGCATACAGTGCATTGGGAAAGTATTCAGAACCCTTGACTATTTCCACATTTAGTTATGTTACAGCCTTATTCTAAAATTGATTAACTAAATACATGTTTTTCCTCATCAATCTACACTCAATACACCGTAATGACAAAGCGAAAATAGGTTTTTATAAAACAATTTTTTATTACAAATAAAAAACAGAAATACCTTATTTACATAAGTATTCAGACCCTTTGCTATGAGACTCAAAATGAAGCTCAGGTTCATCCTGTTTCCATTGATCATCCTTGATGTTTCTACAACAGCGTTCTGTTCACCCTGAGTGTCCTGTGATCCCCACCTGCTATAGAGACCCATAGGATGCATCCCAAATGGCACCACGCCGGAGACATCTCCGCTAACATCAAGGCGGTGACCCGATCCTGCAGGTTCATGCTCTACAACATTCGGAGAGTACAACCCTACCTCACACAGGAAGCGGCACAGGTCCTAATCCAGGCACTTGTCATCTCCCGTCTGGATTACTGCAACTCGCTGTTGGCTGGGCTCCCTGCCTGTGCCATTAAACCCCTACAACTCATCCAGAATGCCGCAGCCCGTCTGGTGTTCAACCTTCCCAAGTTCCCACAGCCTAGACAATGTAGGAGTGGCTTCGGCACAAGTCTCTGAATGTCCTTGAGTGGCCCAGCCAGAGCCCGGACTTGAACCCGATCGAACATCTCTGGAGAGACCTGAAAATAGCTGTGCAGCGACGCTCCCCATCCAACATAACAGAGCTTGAGAGGATCTGCAAAGAACAATGGGAGAAACTCCCCAAATACAGGTGTGCCAAGCTTGTAGCGTCATATCCAAGAAGACTCGAGTCTGTAATCGCTTCCAAAGGTGCTTCAACAAAGTACTGAGTGTAATTGTGATATTTCAGTTTTTAATTTTTTATAAATGTGCAAAATATTTGAACAATCTGTATTTGCTTCGTCATTATGGGGTATTGTGTGTAGATTAATCGGGGGGAACACAATTTAATCCGTTTTAGAGTAAGGCTGTAACGTAACAAAATGTGGCAGTAAAGGCGTCCGAATGCACCGTCACTATTTCACATACGTTGATGCTTTATGCTGTAACTAAAATGTATATGTATTTTTTTTGTTCAGGTGGCTAGATTAGCAGGCTAGATTAACCGGCTAGATTAGCAGGCTAGATTAGCAGGCTAGATTAGCAGGCTAGATTAGCAGTCTAGATTAACCGGCTAGATTAACCAGCTAGATTAGCAGGCTAGGTTAGCAGGCTAGATTAGCAGGCTAGATTAACAGGCTAGATTAGCAGGCTAGATTAACAGGCTAGATTAGCAGGCTAGATTAGCAGGCTAGGTTAGCAGGCTAGATTAACCGGCTAGATTAACCGGCTAGATTAGCAGGCTAGATTAACCGGCTAGATTAACCGGCTAGATTAACCGGCTAGATTAGCAGGCTAGATTAACCGGCTAGATTAACCGGCTAGATTAACCGGCTAGATTAACCGGCTAGATTAGCAGGCTAGATTAACTGGCTAGATTAACCGGCTAGATTAGCAGGCTAGATTAACCGGCTAGATTAGCAGGCTAGATTAACCGGCTAGATTAACCGGCTAGATTAACTGGCTAGATTAGCAGGCTAGATTAACTGGCTAGATTAACCGGCTAGATTAGCAGGCTAGATTAACCGGCTAGATTAGCAGGCTAGGTTAGCAGGCTAGATTAACAGGCTAGATTAGCAGGCTAGATTAACAGGCTAGATTAGCAGGCTAGATTAACAGGCTAGATTAGCAGGCTAGATTAGCAGGCTAGATTAGCAGGCTAGATTAACCGGCTAGATTAACAGGCTAGATTAGCAGGCTAGATTAACCGGCTAGATTAACAGGCTAGATTAGCAGGCTAGATTAACCGGCTAGATTAACAGGCTAGATTAGCAGGCTAGATTAACAGGCTAGATTAGCAGGCTAGATTAACAGGCTAGATTAGCAGGCTAGATTAACAGGCTAGATTAGCAGGCTAGATTAACCGGCTAGATTAACCGGCTAGATTAACCGGCTAGATTAGCAGGCTAGATTAACCGGCTAGATTAACCGGCTAGATTAGCAGGCTAGATTAACCGGCTAGATTAGCAGGCTAGGTTAGCAGGCTAGATTAACAGGCTAGATTAGCAGGCTAGATTAACAGGCTAGATTAGCAGGCTAGATTAACCGGCTAGATTAGCAGGCTAGATTAACCGGCTAGATTAACCAGATAGATTAGCAAGGTTAAAAACTATTGTTCCAACGAAAATGCATCAGAAGTGGAAATCACAGGCTTTCGAGACCTTTTTAATGACGTTTTTAACTGATTATGATTTAGTAAAATGATTCACAGAGTTTGACAATAAATTGTTGTAATAGTCACATTTTCTAACATAGGCCCTATCGCTAACAGTTGGCTAATTTCAGCATAAAAATATTTGTCAATATTTGCCCTATGTAGGCTTGCAGGAAAAATTTTATGTTTTCCAGTAGAGCTACTAATGAATATGCCTAATGTGTTTAATAGCCTAATAATAATTATAATAATAATAATAATAATAATAATAATAATAATAATAATAATAATATTAAACCCGAATATGAATTATAATTGAATATTAAAAATAATAATGTAAATGATATTTAAAATAATGTGAATGAAGCCTGTTTAAAATCTTGATTTCACAAAGCTATGCAACAGAACGCTATGCCACTGAACGCTAAAGGGTCCCATCAATCGAATTTAAAAAAGCATAAAATCATATCCTTTATTTATAACAACTTAATGAATATTATTGGCTGAAGACTTTAATTCAAAGTTCTTGAAGATATTTTATTTCAATTAAGAAGCAGAACCTCCTGACTTGAATTTATCAAATCCGAATGAGTTTGGGCAGGAATTTATTAAAATGAATTTATATACAGTGGGGAGAACAAGTATTTGATACACTGCCGATTATGCAGGTTTTCCTACTTACAAAGCATGTAGAGGTCTGTAATTTTTATCATAGGTACACTTCAACTGTGAGAGACGGAATCTAAAACAAAAATCCAGAAAATCACACTTTATGATTTTTAAGTAATTAATTTCCTTTTTATTGCATGACATAAGTATTTAATCACCTACCAACCAGTAAGAATTCCGGCTCTCACAGACCTGTTCGTTTTTCTTTAAGAAGCCCTCCTGTTCTCCACTCATTACCTGTATTAACTGCACCTGTTTGAACTCGTTACCTGTATAAAAGACACCTGTCCACACACTCAATCAAACAGACTCCAACCTCTCCACAATGGCCAAGACCAGAGAGCTGTGTAAGGACATCAGGGATAAAATTGTAGACCTGCACAAGGCTGGGATGGGCTACAGGACAATAGGCAAGCAGCTTGGTGAGAAGGCAACAACTGTTGGCACAATTATTAGAAAATGGAAGAAGTTCAAAATGACGGTCAATCACCCTCGGTCTGGGGCTCCATGCAAGATCTCACTTCGTGGGGCATCAATGATCATGAGGAAGGTGAGGGATCAGCCCAGAACTACACGGCAGGACCTGGTCAATGACCTGAAGAGAGCTGGGACCACAGTCTCAAAGAAAACCATTAGTAACACACTACGCCGTCATGGATTAAAATCCTGCAGCGCACGCAAGGTCCCTCTGCTCAAGCCAGCGCATGTCCAGGCCCGTCTGAAGTTTGCCAATGACCATCTGGATGATCCAGAGGAGGAATGGGAGAAGGTCATGTGGTCTGATGAGACAAAAATTGAGCTTTTTGGTCTAAACTCCACTCGCCGTGTTTGGAGGAAGAAGAAGGATGAGTACAACCCCAAGAACACCATCCCAACCGTGAAGCATGGAGGTGGAAACATCATTCTTTGGGGATGCTTTTCTGCAAAGGGGACAGGACGACTGCACCGTATTGAGGGGAGGATGGATGGGGCCATGTATCGCGAGATCTTGGCCAACAACCTTCTTCCCTCAGTAAGAGCATTGAAGATGGGTCGTGGCTGGGTCTTCCAGCATGACAACGACCCGAAACACACAGCCAGGGCAACTAAGGAGTGGCTCCGTAAGAAGCATTTCAAGGTCCTGGAGTGGCCTAGCCAGTCTCCAGACCTGAACCCAATACAAAATCTTTGGAGGGAGCTGAAAGTCCGTATTGCCCAGCGACAGACCCGAAACCTGAAGGATCTGGAGAAGGTCTGTATGTAGGAGTGGGCCAAAATCCCTGCTGCAGTGTGTGCAAACCTGGTCAAGACCTACAGGGAACGTATGATCTCTGTAATTGCAAACAAAGGTTTCTGTCCCAAATATTAAGTTCTGCTTTTCTGATGTATCAAATACTTATATCATGCAATAAAATGCAAATTATTTCCTTAAAAATCATACAATGTGATTTTCTGAATTTTGTTTTAAATTCTGTCTCACAGTTGAAGTGTACCTATGATTAAAAATTACAGACCTCTACATGCTTTGTAAGTAGGAAAACCTGCAAAATCGGCAGTGTATCAAATACTTGTTCTCCCCACTGTATGCCTATTCCTGAACTGTGTTCCATATACGTATTTCATATAGGATATTTTAGTATCTTATCTCACCTGTGTTTCAGACAGAATGAGACCGTTGGCCAGCTGTTTCCTCTCTGCTCCTACTACGTAATGATTCTTCTCGAACGCCCGCTCCAGCAGCAGGAGCTGCGACGCGGACAAGGCGGTGCGGATGCGCTTGTGTTTCCGGGCGAATGGGACGTGCAGGAGCAGGCTATCTTGGGAAACATCGTTTCCTGGGGGCGGAGAGATGGTTTCCACTAGTTACCACATCCACGAAGACAAAATTGGCTATATCGTAGAAATTAATGAAAACAAAAATGTTATTTTTGGTCTTAATTGAAGGTTTTAGGTCTAATTAAAACAAAATGAGAAGATAACTGGTGGAAATGGTCGGGGTTTATGACTTTGTGGCTGTGGTAACTAGTGACGAGAGAGAGAGAGAGAGAGAGAGAGAGAGAGAGAGAGAGAGAGAGAGAGAGAGAGAGAGAGAGAGAGAGAGAGAGAGTTATATATGACATTTGAAATGTCTTTATTATTTTGAAACTTCTGAGTGTATGTTTACTGTTAATATTTATTGTTTATTTCACTTTTGTTTACTATCTACTTCACTTGATTTGGCAATGTTAACACACGTTTCCCATGCCAATAAAGCCCTTAAATTGAAATGGAATTGAAATTGAATTGAGAGGGAGAATCACAGTGGGGTTTAGATTGAAGCAACTACAACACAGAGCAACACCAGGCGCGTTTTGCTCTGCAATGAGGTGGGAAAGAACACAGCCCGAGGCAGAGAGGGATCTTAGACTAATTCAAAGGATTATTTGCCCTGTTGGTTTGAGGCTAGTTTATAAACTCTTTATGTAGTTTGAAGTGGTCTATGAAGCCTTTATAACCACTCTTCTGCATGTGCTGAGTCCATGTCGACGTAGGGCTCAATTTAAACTGTCAATTTGATATCGTTCCAAATAGGACTGTGTGACAATTATTTTTAATAATTTAACAACATTATTAGTCTACTTTATATTGAGAATAATGACATGAATCTCTCGTCATAAATGAGAATTAGGCCAATACGTTAAATGATCAAAAACATATTAAATTAATCGAGACTACAGATGCATATAGGCCATATAGTCTATATAGGTTGTAAAAAAATTTACAACCTAAAAAATCTGGCTAGATTCTGAAACAAAATTCTGGTTTGAACGTTTGGGAAGAAAATAATTACGATTTTCGCACTCACTCAGATAAGATAGTGGTTTGGTTTGGATAAATTCGCAGTGGGATTGACCGCGTGACAAAGACAATATTTATTTTACAGATTGCCTGTGGCCTGGTGTGTGTGCCGGGGGAAACCTTTCCAGCCGTGGGAAAATAGACTGGTTTAGACTTGCGCTCCATTAATCTGGATCCTAGTAGCCTAAAGTTTGAATGAAAATGACAGACTCCTACATATTTTATAATATCTTAATCACATTTCATTGGATTAGTCTATAATACATGTATGAAGTTATAAAAATGCAAATTGAAGTTTTTGACATGCCATCACATTTTCAAAATGGAGGGATTTTGGTGTTTAGCACTCTTTCTAATGCTCTTAATTTTGAATGTAATTACCTGTCACCTTAATGGAATATTTTCTCTGCTTATGACAGATATTTGATGCACCACAAATGCACTCCAAACCTGTGCCAAAACGAGGTAACAGCTGATGAGACGGTCATGTCAAGTTCCATATTATTACTCACCAGCAATTTGATGTGTTCTGCAGACCGCACAAATATTCCTTGTTTCGTTTTTAAAGTTTGATTACATTATAAAGCATGAAGCGGACCATATAGACCGCTTTAGGACCATATAGACCGCTTTAGGACCATATAGACCGCTTTAGGACCATATAAACCGCTTTAGGACCATATAGACCGCTTTAGGACCATATCGACCGCTTTAGGACCATATAAACCGCTTTAGGACCATATAAACCGCTTTAGGACCATATAGACCGCTTTAGGACCATATAAACCGCTTTAGGACCATATAAACCGCTTTAGGACCATATAAACCGCTTTAGGACCATATAGACCGCTTTAGGACCATATAGACCGCTTTAGGACCATATAAACCGCTTTAGGACCATATAGACCGCTTTAGGACCATATAGACCGCTTTAGGACCATATAGACCGCTTTAGGACCATATAAACCGCTTTAGGACCATATAGACCGCTTTAGGACCATATAAACCGCTTTAGGACCATATAGACCGCTTTAGGACCATATAAACCGCTTTAGGACCATATAGACCGCTTTAGGACCATATAGACCGCTTTAGGACCATATAGACCGCTTTAGGACCATATAGACCGCTTTAGGACCATATAAACCGCTTTAGGACCATATAAACCGCTTTAGGACCATATAGACCCCAATATCTACATTGAATATCAAATCAAATCAAATTTTATTGGTCACATGCGCCGAATACAACAGGTGCAGACATTACAGTGAAATGCTTACTTACAGCCCTTAACCAACAGTGCATTTATTTTTAACAAAAAAAAGTAAAAATAAAACAACAACACAAAAAGTGTTGAGAAAAAAAAGAGCAGAAGTAAAATAAAACTTGTAAGAGAATATAGCCTATATAGCCTTGCTGTAGTCAATGTGACAGTATTCATATTAATACTCATGTCACAGCCTTATCGTTCCATACCTCTCATGTTTCCTGTTGTGACAGTTTATTTGTTCATATGTTACTAGTATGACAATATAGACTGACATGGCCGAGGGCAGGGAGTTCTGCTAGCAACAAAAACATCCCCACTATCTGATTGACGCTTTCCCTTTACCAAAGTGTAGCCAAGGGGGAAAATGGAACGTGGAAATGTTTTCCATAAGTACTCTATCTCATATCCACTCTAGGTATTAGTTATGTTCACCAGTGGCTGTTATAAAGCCTATGCCTCGTGGTCCCACATCACCACAATAATATTGTAATAGAAACAAACATTAACTGGTGATTAACATACATGAAAATGAATGATTAGCCCCATCATCATTGCAGCCTAATTGTTGTCATTATTATTGATAGGCCTATGTATTAAGACTGAAAAACGATTCAATTGACTTTTCAACACACACACACACACACTCTCTCTCTCTCTCTCTTTCCAATACATTACCATGAAATCTGTTCCGTAAATCCAATGGGTAGAAGTTGAGAGAGTCTCGGTGTTGCGTCCCAAAGAAGTGTGCAGGGTGTTGTGGGTGGCCACCTCCTAGCTGGTCGGGGTTCATGGTCAGCCCGGGGTGGTTGACCGACTCAGGGAACACCAGCTCCGGGTTCTGATACAGAGACCTGCCGGTGTGACCCTGGTACCCGATCATGAAAGCGTCAGTGGGGTTGGAGTAAGTCAGAAATGGTTCCCTCAAAAAGTCATAGTGAGCAGCAACGGTTACGGTAGAGCCCTGGACCAACGTTTTGAGCGGGAACCTCGAGCCCCTTGCGTTAGGGACAGCCCTGGACCAACGTTTTGAGCGGGAACCTCGAGCCCCTTGCGTTAGGGACAGCCCTGGACCAACGTTTTGAGCGGGAACCTCGAGCCCCTTGCGTTAGGGACAGCCCTGGACCAGCGTTTTGAGCGGGAACCTCGAGCCCCTTGCGTTAGGGACGTGAGATCCATGGAACCTTCTGGAACGCCGAGGACTGAGACGTGCGCAAAGGGAGCAGAGCTATAGATGGCGCTGATTGGATGGCGCTGATTAGATGGCGCTGATTGGAAGAGTTCACCTGCCAATGAGTTCTCTCAAGTACCTAGCGTGTGGATTTAGCAGAAGCAGGAATGGAGTTGGAGATGACATGCAGCAACTCATTGCATTTACGTTATTTAGCAGACTCTCTTATCCAGAGCGACTTACAAATTGGTGCATTCACCTTATAGCCAGTGGGATAACCACTTTACAATGTTTTTTTTGTTTTTTTTGCAGGGGGGGGGGGGGGGGGGTAGAAGGATTACTTTATCCTATCCCAGGTATTCCTTAAAGAGGTGGGGTTTCAAGTGTCTCCGGAAGGTGGTGAGTGACTCCGCTGTCCTGGCGTCGTGAGGGAGCTTGTTCCACCATTGGGGTGCCAGAGCAGCGAACAGTTTTGACTGGGCTGAGCGGGAACTATGCTTCCGCAGAGGTAGGGGGGCCATCAGGCCAGAGGTGGATGAACGCAATGCCCTCGTTTGGGTGTAGGGACTGATCAGAGCCTGAAGGTACGGAGGTGCCGTTCCCCTCACTGCTCCATAGGCAAGCACCATGGTCTTGTAGCGGATGCGAGCTTCAACTGGAAGCCAGTGGAGTGTGCGGAGGAGCGGGGTGACGTGAGAGAACTTGGGAAGGTTGAACTCCAGACGGGCTGCGGCATTCTGGATGAGTTGTAGGGGTTTAATGGCACAGGCAGGGAGCCCAGCCAACAGCGAGTTGCAGTAATCCAGACGGGTTCATATGAAAATAATAGTTCGATAACCAAATAGCCTAGTCGTTTTTCCTCGGCTGATTTTTTTATTTGGGTCATTCAGCAAAGACAACACCAGTAAAAAACATTCAGGTTGAATATCCACTCACATTTCTGAGTCCTGCATATAGCCTATCCACCAAATCGATGCAAAGAATGAAACCAGTGTTGTTTAGCCTACACGTTTGAGGATGACAGTACTTTCTCCATTAAAGCGTAGCCGATAATATCAATAATATGCTTATTAAAAACATGTCAAAGCCTCTCTGGCATAGTGCCTCTGGTGTGTCGGTGTTTCCTCCCGTCTCCTCAGACCGAAGCACTGGGAAACCTTCCCCAAGACCGCTGACAACGAACGCCTGTGGTTTCTGAAGAGATCTGTCAATACGACGTTCCCATCTTGTTATGAGGTTGTTAATACTTATAATTACTATGACTGTAGGTTCATGTGATATTAGATACCCTCTCAGTTTGCTAAAGAGGAAACAAGCTTTTAAAATCCGAAGTCCAGGCCCTTGGTTAAGTTAACTCATTTGAAAATCACAACAGCGTGATAATGAGGCGTAATGCAGAAAAGGAAAATATCATCCTTATAGCAAATAGACTGACTAAGCAAGCCTATGTTATACATATTCTTCGCAATACGGTACCGCTTATATCGCCAGGCAATTGTGATCAAACGCACATCCTTTAGTGGGGTGCAGGGCCGAAAAAAGTCGGTAATGACCTGAAGAAGATCGAAAGGTTGTTTGTTTGGGAATAAAGGTAGTAGGCCTATGAGTGTGGGGGCTTTATTTCTTTTATACCGCTGATATCGCCCTCATTCATTTAATAACATGACCTTTTATACACCTGATATCGCCCTCATTCATTTAATAACATGACCTTTTATACCGCTGATATCGCCCTCATTCATTTAATAACATGACCTTTTATACCGCTGATATCGCCCTCATTCATTTAATAACATGACCTTTTATACCGCTGATATCGCCCTCATTCATTTAATAACATGACCTTTTATACCGCTGATATCGCCCTCATTCATTTAATAACATGACCTTTTATACCGCTGATATCGCCCTCATTCATTTAATAACATGACCTTTTATACCGCTGATATCGCCCTCATTCATTTAATAACATGACCTTTTATACCGCTGATATCGCCCTCATTCATTTAATAACATGACCTTTTATACCGCTGATATCGCCCTCATTCATTTAATAACATGACCTTTTATACACCTGATATCGCCCTCATTCATTTAATAACATGACCTTTTATACCGCTGATATCGCCCTCATTCATTTAATAACATGACCTTTTATACCGCTGATATCGCCCTCATTCATTTAATAACATGACCTTTTATACCGCTGATATCGCCCTCATTCATTTAATAACATGACCTTTTATACCGCTGATATCGCCCTCATTCATTTAATAACATGACCTTTTATACCGCTGATATCGCCCTCATTCATTTAATAACATGACCTTTTATACACCTGATATCGCCCTCATTCATTTAATAACATGACCTTTTATACCGCTGATATCGCCCTCATTCATTTAATAACATGACCTTTTATACACCTGATATCGCCCTCATTCATTTAATAACATGACCTTTTATACCGCTGATATCGCCCTCATTCATTTAATAACATGACCTTTTATACCGCTGATATCGCCCTCATTCATTTAATAACATGACCTTTTATACCGCTGATATCGCCCTCATTCATTTAATAACATGACCTTTTATACACCTGATATCGCCCTCATTCATTTAATAACATGACCTTTTATACACCTGATATCGCCCTCATTCATTTAATAACATGACCTTTTATACCGCTGATATCGCCCTCATTCATTTAATAACATGACCTTTTATACCGCTGATATCGCCCTCATTCATTTAATAACATGACCTTTTATACCGCTGATATCGCCCTCATTCATTTAATAACATGACCTTTTATACCGCTGATATCGCCCTCATTCATTTAATAATATGACCTTTTATACCGCTGATATCGCCCTCATTCATTTAATAACATGACCTTTTATACACCTGATATCGCCCTCATTCATTTAATAACATGACCTTTTATACCGCTGATATCACCCTCATTCATTTAATAACATGACCTTTTATACCGCTGATATCACCCTCATTCATTAAATAACATGACCTTTTATACCGCTGATATCGCCCTCATTCATTTAATAACATGGCCTTTTATACACCTGATATCGCCCTCATTCATTTAATAACATGACCTTTTATACACCTGATATCGCCCTCATTCATTTAATAACATGACCTTTTATACCGCTGATATCGCCCTCATTCATTTAATAACATGACCTTTTATACCGCTGATATCGCCCTCATTCATTTAATAACATGACCTTTTATACCGCTGATATCGCCCTCATTCATTTAATAACATGACCTTTTATACACCTGATATCGCCCTCATTCATTTAATAACATGACCTTTTATACCGCTGATATCACCCTCATTCATTTAATAACATGACCTTTTATACCGCTGATATCACCCTCATTCATTTAATAACATGACCTTTTATACCGCTGATATCGCCCTCATTCATTTAATAACATGACCTTTTATACCGCTGATATCACCCTCATTCATTTAATAACATGACCTTTTATACACCTGATATCGCCCTCATTCATTTAATAACATGACCTTTTATACCGCTGATATCGCCCTCATTCATTTAATAACATGACCTTTTATACACCTGATATCGCCCTCATTCATTTAATAACATGACCTTTTATACACCTGATATCGCCCTCATTCATTTAATAACATGACCTTTTATACACCTGATATCGCCCTCATTCATTTAATAACATGACCTTTTATACCGCTGATATCGCCCTCATTCATTTAACAACATGACCTTTTATACCGCTGATATCGCCCTCATTCATTTAATAACATGACCTTTTATACCGCTGATATCGCCCTCATTCATTTAATAACATGACCTTTTATACCGCTGATATCGCCCTCATTCATTTAATAACATGACCTTTTATACACCTGATATCGCCCTCATTCATTTAATAACATTACCTTTTATACCGCTGATATCGCCCTCATTCATTTAATAACATTACCTTTTATACCGCTGATATCACCCTCATTCATTTAATAACATGACCTTTTATACCGCTGATATCACCCTCATTCATTTAATAACATGACCTTTTATACCGCTGATATCGCCCTCATTCATTTAATAACATGACCTTTTATACCGCTGATATCAACCTCATTCATTTAATAACATGACCTTTTATACACCTGATATCGCCCTCATTCATTTAATAACATGACCTTTTATACACCTGATATCGCCCTCATTCATTTAATAACATGACCTTTTATACCGCTGATATCGCCCTCATTCATTTAATAACATGACCTTTTATACACCTGATATCGCCCTCATTCATTTAATAACATGACCTTTTATACCGCTGATATCGCCCTCATTCATTTAATAACATGATATTTTATACCGCTGATATCGCCCTCATTCATTTAATAACATGATCTTTTATACCGCTGATATCGCCCTCATTCATTTAATAACATGACCTTTTATACCGCTGATATCGCCCTCATTCATTTAATAACATGACCTTTTATACCGCTGATATCGCCCTCATTCATTTAATAACATGACCTTTTATACACCTGATATCGCCCTCATTCATTTAATAACGTGACCTTTTATACCGCTGATATCACCCTCATTCATTTAATAACATGACCTTTTATACCGCTGATATCGCCCTCATTCATTTAATAACATGACCTTTTATACACCTGATATCGCCCTCATTCATTTAATAACATGACCTTTTATACACCTGATATCGCCCTCATTCATTTAATAACATGACCTTTTATACACCTGATATCGCCCTCATTCATTTAATAACATGACCTTTTATACCGCTGATATCGCCCTCATTCATTTAATAACATGACCTTTTATACACCTGATATCGCCCTCATTCATTTAATAACATGACCTTTTATACCGCTGATATCGCCCTCATTCATTTAATAACATGACCTTTTATACACCTGATATCGCCCTCATTCATTTAATAACATGACCTTTTATACACCTGATATCGCCCTCATTCATTTAATAACATGACCTTTTATACCGCTGATATCGCCCTCATTCATTTAATAACATGACCTTTTATACACCTGATATCGCCCTCATTCATTTAATAACATGACCTTTTATACACCTGATATCGCCCTCATTCATTTAATAACATGACCTTTTATACCGCTGATATCGCCCTCATTCATTTAATAACATGATATTTTATACCGCTGATATCGCCCTCATTCATTTAATAACATGATCTTTTATACCGCTGATATCGCCCTCATTCATTTAATAACATGACCTTTTATACCGCTGATATCGCCCTCATTCATTTAATAACATGACCTTTTATACCACTGATATCGCCCTCATTCATTTAATAACATGACCTTTTATACCGCTGATATCGCCCTCATTCATTTAATAACATGATCTTTTATACCGCTGATATCGCCCTCATTCATTTAATAACATGACCTTTTATACCGCTGATATCGCCCTCATTCATTTAATAACATGACCTTTTATACCGCTTATATCGCCCTCATTCATTTAATAACATGACCTTTTATACACCTGATATCGCCCTCATTCATTTAATAACGTGACCTTTTATACCGCTGATATCACCCTCATTCATTTAATAACATGACCTTTTATACCGCTGATATCACCCTCATTCATTTAATAACATGACCTTTTATACACCTGATATCGCCCTCATTCATTTAATAACATGACCTTTTTAACCGCTGATATCGCCCTCATTCATTTAATAACATGACCTTTTATACACCTGATATCGCCCTCATTCATTTAATAACATGACCTTTTATACACCTGATATCGCCCTCATTCATTTAATAACATGACCTTTTAAACCGCTGATATCGCCCTCATTCATTTAATAACATGATATTTTATACCGCTGATATCGCCCTCATTCATTTAATAACATGATCTTTTATACCGCTGATATCGCCCTCATTCATTTAATAACATGACCTTTTATACCGCTGATATCGCCCTCATTCATTTAATAACATGACCTTTTATACACCTGATATCGCCCTCATTCATTTAATAACATGACCTTTTATACACCTGATATCGCCCTCATTCATTTAATAACATGACCTTTTATACACCTGATATCGCCCTCATTCATTTAATAACATGACCTTTTATACCGCTGATATCGCCCTCATTCATTTAATAACATGACCTTTTATACCGCTGATATCGCCCTCATTCATTTAATAACATGACCTTTTATACCGCTGATATCGCCCTCATTCATTTAATAACATGACCTTTTATACCGCTGATATCGCCCTCATTCATTTAATAACATGACCTTTTATACCGCTGATATCGCCCTCATTCATTTAATAACATGACCTTTTATACCGCTGATATCGCCCTCATTCATTTAATAATATTACCTTTTATACCGCTGATATCGCCCTCATTCATTTAATAACATTACCTTTTATACCGCTGATATCACCCTCATTCATTTAATAACATGACCTTTTATACCGCTGATATCGCCCTCATTCATTTAATAACATTACCTTTTATACCGCTGATATCGCCCTCATTCATTTAATAACATGACCTTTTATACCGCTGATATCAACCTCATTCATTTAATAACATGACCTTTTATACACCTGATATCGCCCTCATTCATTTAATAACATGACCTTTTATACACCTGATATCGCCCTCATTCATTTAATAACATGACCTTTTATACCGCTGATATCGCCCTCATTCATTTAATAACATGACCTTTTATACACCTGATATCGCCCTCATTCATTTAATAACATGACCTTTTATACACCTGATATCGCCCTCATTCATTTAATAACATGACCTTTTATACCGCTGATATCGCCCTCATTCATTTAATAACATGATATTTTATACCGCTGATATCGCCCTCATTCATTTAATAACATGATCTTTTATACCGCTGATATCGCCCTCATTCATTTAATAACATGACCTTTTATACCGCTGATATCGCCCTCATTCATTTAATAACATGACCTTTTATACCGCTGATATCGCCCTCATTCATTTAATAACATGACCTTTTATACACCTGATATCGCCCTCATTCATTTAATAACGTGACCTTTTATACCGCTGATATCACCCTCATTCATTTAATAACATGACCTTTTATACCGCTGATATCACCCTCATTCATTTAATAACATGACCTTTTATACACCTGATATCGCCCTCATTCATTTAATAACATGACCTTTTATACACCTGATATCGCCCTCATTCATTTAATAACATGACCTTTTATACACCTGATATCGCCCTCATTCATTTAATAACATGACCTTTTATACCGCTGATATCGCCCTCATTCATTTAATAACATGACCTTTTATACACCTGATATCGCCCTCATTCATTTAATAACATGACCTTTTATACCGCTGATATCGCCCTCATTCATTTAATAACATGACCTTTTATACACCTGATATCGCCCTCATTCATTTAATAACATGACCTTTTATACACCTGATATCGCCCTCATTCATTTAATAACATGACCTTTTATACCGCTGATATCGCCCTCATTCATTTAATAACATGACCTTTTATACACCTGATATCGCCCTCATTCATTTAATAACATGACCTTTTATACACCTGATATCGCCCTCATTCATTTAATAACATGACCTTTTATACCGCTGATATCGCCCTCATTCATTTAATAACATGATATTTTATACCGCTGATATCGCCCTCATTCATTTAATAACATGATCTTTTATACCGCTGATATCGCCCTCATTCATTTAATAACATGACCTTTTATACCGCTGATATCGCCCTCATTCATTTAATAACATGACCTTTTATACCACTGATATCGCCCTCATTCATTTAATAACATGACCTTTTATACCGCTGATATCGCCCTCATTCATTTAATAACATGATCTTTTATACCGCTGATATCGCCCTCATTCATTTAATAACATGACCTTTTATACCGCTGATATCGCCCTCATTCATTTAATAACATGACCTTTTATACCGCTGATATCGCCCTCATTCATTTAATAACATGACCTTTTATACCGCTGATATCGCCCTCATTCATTTAATAACATTACCTTTTATACCGCTGATATCGCCCTCATTCATTTAATAACATGACCTTTTATACACCTGATATCGCCCTCATTCATTTAATAACATGACCTTTTATACCGCTGATATCACCCTCATTCATTTAATAACATGACCTTTTATACACCTGATATCGCCCTCATTCATTTAATAACATGACCTTTTATACCGCTGATATCGCCCTCATTCATTTAATAACATGACCTTTTATACCGCTGATATCGCCCTCATTCATTTAATAACATGATCTTTTATACCGCTGATATCGCCCTCATTCATTTAATAACATGACCTTTTATACCGCTGATATCGCCCTCATTCATTTAATAACATGACCTTTTATACCGCTGATATCGCCCTCATTCATTTAATAACATGATATTTTATACCGCTGATATCGCCCTCATTCATTTAATAACATGATCTTTTATACCGCTGATATCGCCCTCATTCATTTAATAACATTACCTTTTATACCGCTGATATCGCCCTCATTCATTTAATAACATGACCTTTTATACCGCTGATATCGCCCTCATTCATTTAATAACATGACCTTTTATACCGCTGATATCGCCCTCATTCATTTAATAACATGACCTTTTATACCGCTGATATCGCCCTCATTCATTTAATAACATGACCTTTTATACACCTGATATCGCCCTCATTCATTTAATAACATGACCTTTTATACCGCTGATATCACCCTCATTCATTTAATAACATGACCTTTTATACACCTGATATCGCCCTCATTCATTTAATAACATGACCTTTTATACCGCTGATATCGCCCTCATTCATTTAATAACATGACCTTTTATACACCTGATATCGCCCTCATTCATTTAATAACATGACCTTTTATACCGCTGATATCGCCCTCATTCATTTAATAACATGATATTTTATACCGCTGATATCGCCCTCATTCATTTAATAACATGATCTTTTATACCGCTGATATCGCCCTCATTCATTTAATAACATGACCTTTTATACCGCTGATATCGCCCTCATTCATTTAATAACATGACCTTTTATACCGCTGATATCGCCCTCATTCATTTAATAACATGACCTTTTATACACCTGATATCGCCCTCATTCATTTAATAACATGACCTTTTATACCGCTGATATCGCCCTCATTCATTTAATAACATGATATTTTATACCGCTGATATCGCCCTCATTCATTTAATAACATGATCTTTTATACCGCTGATATCGCCCTCATTCATTTAATAACATGACCTTTTATACCGCTGATATCGCCCTCATTCATTTAATAACATGACCTTTTATACCGCTGATATCGCCCTCATTCATTTAATAACATGACCTTTTATACACCTGATATCGCCCTCATTCATTTAATAACGTGACCTTTTATACCGCTGATATCACCCTCATTCATTTAATAACATGACCTTTTATACCGCTGATATCGCCCTCATTCATTTAATAACATGACCTTTTATACACCTGATATCGCCCTCATTCATTTAATAACATGACCTTTTATACACCTGATATCGCCCTCATTCATTTAATAACATGACCTTTTATACACCTGATATCGCCCTCATTCATTTAATAACATGACCTTTTATACCGCTGATATCGCCCTCATTCATTTAATAACATGACCTTTTATACACCTGATATCGCCCTCATTCATTTAATAACATGACCTTTTATACCGCTGATATCGCCCTCATTCATTTAATAACATGACCTTTTATACACCTGATATCGCCCTCATTCATTTAATAACATGACCTTTTATACACCTGATATCGCCCTCATTCATTTAATAACATGACCTTTTATACCGCTGATATCGCCCTCATTCATTTAATAACATGACCTTTTATACACCTGATATCGCCCTCATTCATTTAATAACATGACCTTTTATACACCTGATATCGCCCTCATTCATTTAATAACATGACCTTTTATACCGCTGATATCGCCCTCATTCATTTAATAACATGATATTTTATACCGCTGATATCGCCCTCATTCATTTAATAACATGATCTTTTATACCGCTGATATCGCCCTCATTCATTTAATAACATGACCTTTTATACCGCTGATATCGCCCTCATTCATTTAATAACATGACCTTTTATACCACTGATATCGCCCTCATTCATTTAATAACATGACCTTTTATACCGCTGATATCGCCCTCATTCATTTAATAACATGATCTTTTATACCGCTGATATCGCCCTCATTCATTTAATAACATGACCTTTTATACCGCTGATATCGCCCTCATTCATTTAATAACATGACCTTTTATACCGCTTATATCGCCCTCATTCATTTAATAACATGACCTTTTATACACCTGATATCGCCCTCATTCATTTAATAACGTGACCTTTTATACCGCTGATATCACCCTCATTCATTTAATAACATGACCTTTTATACCGCTGATATCACCCTCATTCATTTAATAACATGACCTTTTATACACCTGATATCGCCCTCATTCATTTAATAACATGACCTTTTTAACCGCTGATATCGCCCTCATTCATTTAATAACATGACCTTTTATACACCTGATATCGCCCTCATTCATTTAATAACATGACCTTTTATACACCTGATATCGCCCTCATTCATTTAATAACATGACCTTTTAAACCGCTGATATCGCCCTCATTCATTTAATAACATGATATTTTATACCGCTGATATCGCCCTCATTCATTTAATAACATGATCTTTTATACCGCTGATATCGCCCTCATTCATTTAATAACATGACCTTTTATACCGCTGATATCGCCCTCATTCATTTAATAACATGACCTTTTATACACCTGATATCGCCCTCATTCATTTAATAACATGACCTTTTATACACCTGATATCGCCCTCATTCATTTAATAACATGACCTTTTATACACCTGATATCGCCCTCATTCATTTAATAACATGACCTTTTATACCGCTGATATCGCCCTCATTCATTTAATAACATGACCTTTTATACCGCTGATATCGCCCTCATTCATTTAATAACATGACCTTTTATACCGCTGATATCGCCCTCATTCATTTAATAACATGACCTTTTATACCGCTGATATCGCCCTCATTCATTTAATAACATGACCTTTTATACCGCTGATATCGCCCTCATTCATTTAATAACATGACCTTTTATACCGCTGATATCGCCCTCATTCATTTAATAATATTACCTTTTATACCGCTGATATCGCCCTCATTCATTTAATAACATTACCTTTTATACCGCTGATATCACCCTCATTCATTTAATAACATGACCTTTTATACCGCTGATATCGCCCTCATTCATTTAATAACATTACCTTTTATACCGCTGATATCGCCCTCATTCATTTAATAACATGACCTTTTATACCGCTGATATCAACCTCATTCATTTAATAACATGACCTTTTATACACCTGATATCGCCCTCATTCATTTAATAACATGACCTTTTATACACCTGATATCGCCCTCATTCATTTAATAACATGACCTTTTATACCGCTGATATCGCCCTCATTCATTTAATAACATGACCTTTTATACACCTGATATCGCCCTCATTCATTTAATAACATGACCTTTTATACACCTGATATCGCCCTCATTCATTTAATAACATGACCTTTTATACCGCTGATATCGCCCTCATTCATTTAATAACATGATATTTTATACCGCTGATATCGCCCTCATTCATTTAATAACATGATCTTTTATACCGCTGATATCGCCCTCATTCATTTAATAACATGACCTTTTATACCGCTGATATCGCCCTCATTCATTTAATAACATGACCTTTTATACCGCTGATATCGCCCTCATTCATTTAATAACATGACCTTTTATACACCTGATATCGCCCTCATTCATTTAATAACGTGACCTTTTATACCGCTGATATCACCCTCATTCATTTAATAACATGACCTTTTATACCGCTGATATCACCCTCATTCATTTAATAACATGACCTTTTATACACCTGATATCGCCCTCATTCATTTAATAACATGACCTTTTATACACCTGATATCGCCCTCATTCATTTAATAACATGACCTTTTATACACCTGATATCGCCCTCATTCATTTAATAACATGACCTTTTATACCGCTGATATCGCCCTCATTCATTTAATAACATGACCTTTTATACACCTGATATCGCCCTCATTCATTTAATAACATGACCTTTTATACCGCTGATATCGCCCTCATTCATTTAATAACATGACCTTTTATACACCTGATATCGCCCTCATTCATTTAATAACATGACCTTTTATACACCTGATATCGCCCTCATTCATTTAATAACATGACCTTTTATACCGCTGATATCGCCCTCATTCATTTAATAACATGACCTTTTATACACCTGATATCGCCCTCATTCATTTAATAACATGACCTTTTATACACCTGATATCGCCCTCATTCATTTAATAACATGACCTTTTATACCGCTGATATCGCCCTCATTCATTTAATAACATGATATTTTATACCGCTGATATCGCCCTCATTCATTTAATAACATGATCTTTTATACCGCTGATATCGCCCTCATTCATTTAATAACATGACCTTTTATACCGCTGATATCGCCCTCATTCATTTAATAACATGACCTTTTATACCACTGATATCGCCCTCATTCATTTAATAACATGACCTTTTATACCGCTGATATCGCCCTCATTCATTTAATAACATGATCTTTTATACCGCTGATATCGCCCTCATTCATTTAATAACATGACCTTTTATACCGCTGATATCGCCCTCATTCATTTAATAACATGACCTTTTATACCGCTGATATCGCCCTCATTCATTTAATAACATGACCTTTTATACCGCTGATATCGCCCTCATTCATTTAATAACATTACCTTTTATACCGCTGATATCGCCCTCATTCATTTAATAACATGACCTTTTATACACCTGATATCGCCCTCATTCATTTAATAACATGACCTTTTATACCGCTGATATCACCCTCATTCATTTAATAACATGACCTTTTATACACCTGATATCGCCCTCATTCATTTAATAACATGACCTTTTATACCGCTGATATCGCCCTCATTCATTTAATAACATGACCTTTTATACCGCTGATATCGCCCTCATTCATTTAATAACATGATCTTTTATACCGCTGATATCGCCCTCATTCATTTAATAACATGACCTTTTATACCGCTGATATCGCCCTCATTCATTTAATAACATGACCTTTTATACCGCTGATATCGCCCTCATTCATTTAATAACATGATATTTTATACCGCTGATATCGCCCTCATTCATTTAATAACATGATCTTTTATACCGCTGATATCGCCCTCATTCATTTAATAACATTACCTTTTATACCGCTGATATCGCCCTCATTCATTTAATAACATGACCTTTTATACCGCTGATATCGCCCTCATTCATTTAATAACATGACCTTTTATACCGCTGATATCGCCCTCATTCATTTAATAACATGACCTTTTATACCGCTGATATCGCCCTCATTCATTTAATAACATGACCTTTTATACACCTGATATCGCCCTCATTCATTTAATAACATGACCTTTTATACCGCTGATATCACCCTCATTCATTTAATAACATGACCTTTTATACACCTGATATCGCCCTCATTCATTTAATAACATGACCTTTTATACCGCTGATATCGCCCTCATTCATTTAATAACATGACCTTTTATACACCTGATATCGCCCTCATTCATTTAATAACATGACCTTTTATACCGCTGATATCGCCCTCATTCATTTAATAACATGATATTTTATACCGCTGATATCGCCCTCATTCATTTAATAACATGATCTTTTATACCGCTGATATCGCCCTCATTCATTTAATAACATGACCTTTTATACCGCTGATATCGCCCTCATTCATTTAATAACATGACCTTTTATACCACTGATATCGCCCTCATTCATTTAATAACATTACCTTTTATACCGCTGATATCGCCCTCATTCATTTAATAACATGATCTTTTATACCGCTGATATCGCCCTCATTCATTTAATAACATGACCTTTTATACCGCTGATATCGCCCTCATTCATTTAATAACATGACCTTTTATACCGCTGATATCGCCCTCATTCATTTAATAACATGACCTTTTATACCGCTGATATCGCCCTCATTCATTTAATAACATGACCTTTTATACCGCTGATATCGCCCTCATTCATTTAATAACATGACCTTTTATACACCTGATATCGCCCTCATTCATTTAATAACATGACCTTTTATACCGCTGATATCACCCTCATTCATTTAATAACATGACCTTTTATACACCTGATATCGCCCTCATTCATTTAATAACATGACCTTTTATACCGCTGATATCGCCCTCATTCATTTAATAACATGACCTTTTATACCGCTGATATCGCCCTCATTCATTTAATAACATGATCTTTTATACCGCTGATATCGCCCTCATTCATTTAATAACATGACCTTTTATACCGCTGATATCGCCCTCATTCATTTAATAACATGACCTTTTATACCGCTGATATCGCCCTCATTCATTTAATAACATGATATTTTATACCGCTGATATCGCCCTCATTCATTTAATAACATGATCTTTTATACCGCTGATATCGCCCTCATTCATTTAATAACATGACCTTTTATACCGCTGATATCGCCCTCATTCATTTAATAACATGACCTTTTATACCGCTGATATCGCCCTCATTCATTTAATAACATGACCTTTTATACCGCTGATATCGCCCTCATTCATTTAATAACATGACCTTTTATACCGCTGATATCGCCCTCATTCATTTAATAACATGACCTTTTATACACCTGATATCGCCCTCATTCATTTAATAACATGACCTTTTATACCGCTGATATCACCCTCATTCATTTAATAACATGACCTTTTATACACCTGATATCGCCCTCATTCATTTAATAACATGACCTTTTATACACCTGATATCGCCCTCTTTCATTTAATAACATGACCTTTTATACCGCTGATATCGCCCTCATTCATTTAATAACATGACCTTTTATACCGCTGATATCGCCCTCATTCATTTAATAACATGACCTTTTATACCGCTGATATCGCCCTCATTCATTTAATAACATGACCTTTTATACCGCTGATATCGCCCTCATTCATTTAATAACATGACCTTTTATACCGCTGATATCGCCCTCATTCATTTAATAACATGACCTTTTATACCGCTGATATCGCCCTCATTCATTTAATAACATGACCTTTTATACCGCTGATATCGCCCTCATTCATTTAATAACATGACCTTTTATACCGCTGATATCGCCCTCATTCATTTAATAACATGACCTTTTATACCGCTGATATCGCCCTCATTCATTTAATAACATGACCTTTTATACACCTGATATCGCCCTCATTCATTTAATAACATGACCTTTTATACCGCTGATATCACCCTCATTCATTTAATAACATTACCTAACAGCCAACTAATGTGAATTCTAACCTCAGTCGGAAAGATAAGAGTTGATCAAGTAGGATAGGCCTAAAATCATAGGAATATATAGCTGAGATTAAGTTTTAGATTTTTATCATTCATAGATGTGTAGCTAATTATTATAATGTGTTATAATGATCATAATTATATTATAAGTATGAGTACTTACAGTGTTATTGTGAAACATCATATTCAAAAACAGATAAGCTAATAAGACCATTTTGTAAAAGAAAAAAGGAGCCTAATTTTCACATTTTTTTCTCCCATTTATTGGCATTATTGCTAGACATGTTCATCTGGTGGAGGCTATTTTATGGAACTGACATGAACACTCTTATTATATTATTTTATTTCAGATGGCTATGGTTATTGTGGATGCCAGGGCACGAATAGAGTAAAATAGGCCGTAAATTAACTTGAGAATTTATCGAAATTCAAGCCTCGGTCAACTCAGACATGCATATCATGCAGTCACGGCGGTGGGTTAAAGTGTAGGTTGGGCTACTCTCATAAACCGGAACTCATGGGTTTATAAGTAACTGTTTCGCGTCTCGGCTGATAATATATTAACTATTGTAGTGTCTGAGGAATTATGACTTTGTTAATGTTTGCAAATGGTATCTGAGAGAATGTTGATTTGGCCCAGGGAGACATCTGGGGAGCAGTTTTAGAGGGGCACCCTAAAGCAGAGGAAGTCTGTTAGGTGACCTCCTGGGATTGGTCTGTAGGGGAAAACACCCATATCAGATTACATAGTGGTCCTCTGTAGCTCAGCTGGTAGAGCACGGCGCTTGTAACGCCAAGGTAGTGGGTTCGATCCCCGGGACCACCCATACACAAAAATGTATGCACGCATGACTGTAAGTCGCTTTGGATAAAAGCGTCTGCTAAATGGCATATTATTATTTACATAGGATATATACTATGGTTTGGGACAAAGGACGGTGAGAATAGTATATGCGAATTTGGGTCGGCTGTTCTCCGGGTGCCTGCAGGTATCCATAAATTGAAGCTGGAATACTCTGATATAATAAACCTTTATGATGAAAATACAGCGTCAGCGGATTCCCTTGGTCTCACAGCATAATTAGCAACGTTTTCTCGACACAACACTATTAAACTGTTGTTTCAGTGGAGACATTTCAATCAGTAATGCCAGTGGCTGTAGTCACAACTCATGGAGGTCCGTTTATTACTACAGCTGTTGAGCTCTGCACTGTACGGACTGACAATTTACTGGAATTCTGACAATTTATTGGAATTCTGGTCATGAATAATTTAGTAATTTCCCAAGATATTACAGAATTCGCAGGCACTTTGTGGTGTATTACTCCAAGGACCTATGTAGCCTATGGCTTTTAGCTTTCATGATGTTACACTGTTAACTTTGGAAAGTTCATAATTCTCCCCCTAATATGCTCTAATGCTCAGAGTGGAGCGTTAGAAAATCATTGCTGATGGAACGATGTGGTAGAACAACATTTTGATTGGCTGTTTAGAGGCTAAATGCTCTTAAACACAGCCATTGGGTTTAAAGCCAGGCTCAGTAATTCTCATTTACATCATTTGTGATGATGAAAAATCTAACTGTATGGGCGTGAAAACAAACCCAAACGTCATGTTAACAAACCCAGGCAAGACTTCTTAATGTGCTCTATCTGAGAGTTAAGCTGCTTCTGGGCCAGCTACCCTTCGATCCAACCTGGTCTCAGAGCATTTCGTATTATTCTGTATGTAAATCCGAGAAGCTCCAGTTAGTTTGATATGTTATGTATTAATTTGTGGCTGTCCATCACCCATTTTGTATGTTATGTTACAAATTACAATTCGTATTATATGTTAAGAATTTGTAAAACGTACAATATGTTACGAATTTGCAAAATGTATGATATGTCACGAAATTGCAAAACGTATGATATGTTATGAATTCTAGCTAGGTGGCTAATGTTAGGGTTAGGTTAAAGGGTTAGCTAAAAACGTTAAGGTTAGAGGAAGGGTTAGCTAACATGCTAAGTAGTTGCAACGTAACTTAAAAGTAGTAAGTAATTGAAAAGTTGCTAATTAGCTAAAATGATTAAGTTGTCTGTGATGAGATTCGAACTCGCAAACTTTTTGGGTTGCTAGACATTCACGTTATACGCCCACCCATTTATTTCCCGACCAACCACCCTTAAGTAACCACCTGTCTTATGTAACCATACCAAACGTAACATAATAATATTATAATAATAATAATAATATGCCATTTAGCAGATGCTTTTATCCAAAGCGACTTACAGTCATGTGCGCATACATTTTTACGTATGGGGTGGTCCCGGGGATTGAACCCACTACCCTGGCGTTACTCTGCGGTCCAACTCATCCCCAACCATCTCAATTTGGTTGAGGTCGGGGTATTGTGGAGGCCAGGTCATCTGATGCAGCACTCTATCACTTTCCTTCTTGGGAAAAAATAGCCCTTACACAGCCTGAAGGTGTGTTGGGTCATTGTCCTGTTGAAAAACAAATGATAGTCCCACTATATCCAAACCAGATGGGATGGCATATCGCTGCAGAATGCTGTGGTAGCCATGCTGGTTAAGTGTGCCTTGAATTCTAAATAAATTACAGACAGTGTCACCAGCAAAGCACCCCCACACCATAACACCTCCTCCTCCATGCTTTACGGTGGGAAATACACATGCGGAGATCATCCGTTCACCCACTCCGCGTCTCACAAAGACACGGCGGTTGGAACCAAAAATCTCCAATTTATAATTTATACTTATAATTCGTAAAACCTTCATTTGTATCACTTTGATTTGGGACTTCCTGAGTCTGGATTTAAACACAGCTATTGGCTTTACAGGGGTCTTGTATATAGAGCGTGGTTACTGGGAGCTTGTATTGTCACGATCGTTTACTGATGAAGACACGGACCAAGGCGCAGCGTGATAAGCGTACATTTTATTTGAACGTACTTAACACGAACCAAAACAACAAACCAAACGATACGTGACGTCCCAGGTTAACACAAAACAAACCTTACGGAACAAGATTCCACAACCTAACTGGTGCCAAAAGGCTGCCTAAGTATGGTCCCCAATCAGAGACAACGAGCTACAGCTGTCTCTGATTGGGAACCACCCTGGCCAACACAGATATAAATGATCTAGAACAAAACATAGAAAACTACAACATAGAACCTACACACCCTGGCTCAACATTAAAGAGTCCCCAGAGCCAGGGCGTGACATGTATATAGAGAGTGGTTACTGGGAGCTTGGATATAGAGAGTGGTTACTGGGAGCTTGGATATAGAGAGCGGTTTAAATTACTGGGAGCTTGTATATAGAGAGTGGTTTAAATTACTGGGAGCTTGGATATAGAGAGCGGTTTAAATTACTGGGAGCTTGTATATAGAGAGTGGTTTAAATTACTGGGAGCTTGTATATAGAGAGTGGTTTAAATTACTGGGAGCTTGTATATAGAGAGTGGTTTAAATTACTGGGAGCTTGTATATAGAGAGTGGTTTAAATTACTGGGAGCTTGTATATAGAGAGCGGTTGAAATTACTGGGAGCTTGTATATAGAGAGTGGTTTAAATTACTGGGAGCTTGTATATAGAGAGCGGTTTAAATTACTGGGAGCTTGTATATAGAGAGCGGTTTAAATTACTGGGAGCTTGTATATAGAGAGTGATTTAAATTACTGGGAGCTTGTATATAGAGAGTGGTTTAAATTACTGGGAGCTTGTATATAGAGAGCGGTTTAAATTACTGGGAGCTTGTATATAGAGAGCGGTTTAAATTACTGGGAGCTTGTATATAGAGAGTGGTTTAAATTACTGGGAGCTTGTATATAGAGAGCGGTTTAAATTACTGGGAGCTTGTATATAGAGAGCGGTTTAAATTACTGGGAGCTTGTATATAGAGAGCGGTTTAAATTACTGGGAGCTTGTATATAGAGAGCGGTTTAAATTACTGGGAGCTTGTATATAGAGAGCGGTTTAAATTACTGGGAGCTTGTATATAGAGAGCGGTTTAAATTACTGGGAGCTTGTATATAGAGAGCGGTTTAAATTACTGGGAGCTTGTATATAGAGAGCGGTTTAAATTACTGGGAGCTTGTATATAGAGAGCGGTTTAAATTACTGGGAGCTTGTATATAGGGTGTGGGACTCTCTTTATTGAATTAATAAAAAACAACATTAATATAGGGCTTACCTATCTTTAAATGAATCGGGAAGTCAATAGGATTTGATTTGATTTAAACATTATAATAAAGCATACGTTATAGAATGACAATTAACAAATACAAAATGTAACTAAATAAGACAAACTAAATTCAAACTAAATCCAATAGATAGGTTCATAACTAGGTTGGTGCTATCCCATTTATGAATTTGGTGCATTGTTCTGTTGACTGGATTCAAGTCCACATGAACATTAGTAGGCATAAATCAAATCAAATCAAATGAGGCTTTATTTATAGAGGCATATACACCTCTCTGTTTAGTTTGCCAGAAGTCATTAGGTTATATTTGAGTCAGAACGACTATGCAGATTGAATGTTATCAACAGTGGTCAGATCTATTAATTAGGCACAATTATTAAAATTGTATTTAAATATCGACATTAGGTTGTGCTGAAGAGATAATCACTCTGTTTTATATAATGCTGTCATTGCAGGCATTATCGGCCTAACGGGAAACTAACGCATACAGTGAAACATGACACACACACACACACACACACAAACACACTCACACACACACACACACACACACACACACACACACACACAAACACACTCACACTCAAATGCTACGTGCAGGACATGCCTCAATGCGGTCCTTATTCTTGTAAGCATAGACCTCTTTAGTGTAACTGGCTCAGCCAAAGAAAGTCATAAATGCAGACAATCTATACTTTGATATTTTATCAACAAGTTAAAGATTGAAAGCAAGCTCATGTAGAAGCTGAGAAGGCTTCGTGGTCAGTTTAATAGAGGCTAAAGTTAAATGATTAAGGAACCGAGTTGTGTTCTTTCTACTGACCCGGAACAGCTGTAGTTAATAGATGGCAGATCTCCATGGCATTGGAGACACAAGCTCCACACATTAACAAATCAAATCAAATCAAATTTTATTGGCCACATGCGCCGAATACAACAGGTGCAGACATTACAGTGAAATGCTTACTTACAGCCCTTAACCAACAGTGCATTTACTTTTAATAAAAAAGTTAAATAAAACAACAACAAAAAAGTGTTGAGAAAAAAAGAGCAGAAGTAAAATAAAATAACAGTAGGGAGGCTATATATACATGGGGGTACCGGTGCAGAGTCAATGTGCGGGGGCACCGGCTAGTTGAGGTAGTTGAAGTAATATGTACATGTGGGTAGAGTTAAAGTGACTATGCATAAATAATTAACAGAGTAGCAGCAGCGTAAAAAGATGGGGTGTGGGGGCAGTGCAAATAGTCTGGGTAGCCATGATTAGCTGTTCAGGAGTCTTATGGCTTGGGGGTAGAAGCTGTTGAGAAGTCTTTTGGACCAAGACTTGGCACTCCGGTACCGCTTGCCGTGCGGTAGCAGAGAGAACAGTCTATGACTAGGGTGGCTGGAGTCTTTGACAATTTTGAGGGCCTTCCTCTGACGCCGCCTGGTATAGAGGTCCTGGATGGCAGGAAGCTTGGCCACAGTGATGTACTGGGCCGTACGCACTACCCTCTGTAGTGCCTTGCAGTCGGAGGCCAAGCAGTTGCCATACCAGGCGGTGATGCAACCAGTCAGGATGCTCTCGATGGTGCAGCTGTAGAATTTTTTGAGGATCTGAGGACCCATGCCAAATCTTTTCAGTCTCCTGAGGGGGAATAGGCTTTGTCGTGCCCTCTACACGACTGTCTTGGTGTGTTTGGACCATGATAGTTCGTTGGTGATGTGGACACCAAGGAACTTGAAGCTCTCAACCTGTTCCACTACAGCCCTATCGATGAGAATGGGGGCGTGCTCAGTCCTCTTTTTTTTCCTGTAGTCCACAATCATCTCCTTTGTCTTGGTCACATTGCGGGAGAGGTTGTTATCCTGGCACCACACGGCCAGGTCTCTGATCTCCTCCCTACAGGCTGTCTCATCGTTGTCGGTGATCAGGCCTACGACTGTTGTGTCGTCTGCAAACTTAATGATGGTGTTGGAGTCGTGCCTGGCCATGCAGTCATGGGTGAACAGGGAGTACAGGAGGGGACTTAGCACACACCCCTGAGGGGCCCCCGTGTTGAGAATCAGTGTGGCAGATGTGTTGTTACCTACCCTTACCACCTGGGGGCGGCCCGTCAGGAAGTCCAGGATCCAGTTGCAGAGGGAGGTGTTTAGTCCCAGGATCCTTAACTTAGTGATGAGCTTTGAGGGCACTATGGTGTTGAATGCTGAGCTGTAGTCAAAGAATAGCATTCTCACGTAGGTGTTCCTCTTGTCCACGTGGGAAAGGGCAGTGTGGAGTGGAATAGAGATTGCATCATCTATGGATCTGTTGGGGCGGTATGCAAATTGGAGTGGATCTAGGGTTTCTGGGATAATGGTGTTGATGTGAGCCATGACCGGCCTTTCAAAGCACTTCATGGCTACAGACGTGAGTGCTACGGGTCGGTAGTCATTTAGGCAGGTTATCTTAGTGTTCTTGGGCACAGGGACTATGGTGGTCTGCTTGAAACATTACATTTACATTTACGTCATTTAGCAGACGCTCTTATCCAGAGCGACTTACAAATTGGTGCATTCACCTTATAGCCAGTGGGATAACCACTTTACAATATGTATTTTTTTTATTTTTTTGGGGGGGTGGGGTAAGGGGGGGTAGAAGGATTACTTTTTCCTATCCCAGGTATTCCTTAAAGAGGTGGGGTTTCAAGTGTCTCCGGAAGGTGGTGAGTGACTCCGCTGTCCTGGCGTCGTGAGGGAGCTTGTTCTACCATTGGGGTGCCAGAGTAGCGAACAGTTTTGACTGGGCTGTGCTTCCGCAGAGGTAGGGGGGCTAGCAGGCCAGAGGTGGATGAACGCAATGCCCTCGTTTGGCTGTAGGGACTGATCAGAGCCTGAAGGTACGGAGGTGCCGTTCCCCTCACAGCTCCGTAGGCAAGCACCATGGTCTTGTAGCAGATGCGAGCTTCAACTGGAAGCCAGTGGAGTGTGCGGAGGAGCGGGGTGACGTGAGAGAACTTGGGAAGGTTGAACACCAGACGGGTTGCGGCATTCTGGATGAGTTGTAGGGGTTTGATGGCACAGGCAGGGAGCCCAGCCAACAGCGAGTTGCAGAAATCCAGACGGGAGATGACAAGTGCCTGGATTAGGACCTGTGCCGCTTCCTGTATAAGGCAGGGTCGTACTCTCCGAATGTTGTAGAGCATGAACCTACAGGATCGGGTCACCGCCTTGATGTTAGCGGAGAACGACAGGGTGTTGTCCAGGGTCACGCCAAGGCTCTTCGCACTCTGGGAGGAGGACACAACAGAGTTGTCAACCGTGATGGCGAGATCATGGAACGGGCCGAGGTTCAGCTTGAGATGGTGATCCGTCATCCACACTGATATGTCTGCCAGACATGCAGAGATGCGATTCGCCACCTGGTTATCAGAAGGGGGAAAGGAGAAGATTAGTTGTGTGTCGTCTGCGTAGCAATGATAGGAGAGGCCATGTGAGGATATGACAGAGCCAAGTGACTTGGTGTATAGCGAGAATAGGAGAGGGCCTAGAACTGAGCCCTGGGGGACACCAGTGGTGAGAGCACGTGGTGCGGAGACAGATTCTCGCCACGCCACTTGGTAGGAGCGACTGGTCAGGTAGGACGCATTCCAAGAGTGAGCCGCGCCGGAGATGCCCAACTCGGAGAGGGTGGAGAGGAGGATCTAATGGTTCACAGTATCAAAGGCAGCAGACAGGTCTAGAAGGACAAGAGCAGAGGAGAGAGAGTTAGCTTTAGCAGTGCGGAGAGCCTCCGTGACAAAGAGAAGAGCAGTCTCAGTTGAATGACCAGTCTTGAAACCTGACTGGTTTGGATCAAGAAGGTCATTCTGAGAGAGATAGCAAGAGAGTTGGCTAAAGACGGCACGCTCAAGAGTTTTGGAGAGAAAAGAAAGAAGGGATACTGGTCTGTAGTTGTTGACATCAGAGGGATCGAGTGTTGGTTTTTTGAGAAGGGGTGCAACTCTCGCTCTCTTGAAGACGGAAGGGACATAGCCAGCGGTCAAGGATGAGTTGATGAGCGAGGTGAGGTAAGGGAGAAGGTCACCGGAGATGGTCTGGAGAAGAGAGGAGGGGATAGGGTCAAGCAGGCAGGTTGTTGGGCGGCCGGCCGCCTTCCTCTGACACCGCCTGGTATAGAGGTCCTGGATGGCAGGAAGCTTGGCCCCAGTGATGTACTGGGCCGTATGCACTACCCTCTGTAGTGCCTTGCGGTCGTAGGCCAAGCAGTTGCCATACCAGGTGGTGATGCAACCAGTCAGGATGCTCTCGATGGTGCAGCTGTAGAATTTTTTGAGGATCTGAGGACCCATGCCAAATCTTTTCAGTCTCATGAGGGGGAATAGGCTTTGTCGTGCCCTCTTCACAACTGTCTTGGTGTGTTTGGACCATGATAGTTTGTTGTTGATGTGGACACCAAGGAACTTGAAGCTCTCAACCTGTTCCACTACAGCCCCATCGATGAGAATGGGGGCGTGCTCAGTCATCTTTTTTTCCCTGTAGTCCACAATCATCTCCTTTGTCTTGGTCACGTTGAGGGAGAGGTTGTTATCCTGGCACCACACGGCCAGGTCTCTGACCTCCTCCCTATAGGCTGTCTCATCGTTGTCGGTGATCAGGCCTACCACTGTTGTGTCGTCAGCAAACTTAATGATGGTGTTGGAGTCGTGCCTGGCCACGCAGTCATGGGTGAACAGGGAGTACAGGAGGGGACTGAGCACGCACCCCTGAGGGGCCCCCGTGTTGAGGATCAGTGTGGCAGATGTGTTGTTACCTACCCTTACCACATGGGGGTGGCCCGTCAGGAAGTCCAGGATCCAGTTGCAGAGGGAGGTGTTTAGTCCCAGGATCCATTAACATGGGAAAACAATGCAGGTCCACTTAAAGTCAGTGACATAACTGGAATTCACTGTTTCTTCATGTGAAATATAAAACCGACTTCTATACATAGCCTTCTGGAATAGAGTCTATACTATGCAAGTAGCCTATTAAATATATAAAAACCTGTTGGTGACACGTTAAGGTAAAACGTGATAATTTCTTAATTCACCTCCCTAAAATAAAGGTTAAATAAAAATCACTAAAAAAGGTAGGGTATGCTTACAAAACCTCAAATTACTTTTGTTGTATCCCTCAGGATTGGTTGTTGCATATCTGATGCCTGTTGCTAACCCCGAGTGCTAGGTTAACACATTTGGATGGCGGTCACTTGCTATTATGGTTTTGACTGCCCTCTAGTGGCGGGTTTGGAGGCCTAGTTCAGTGGGCTACCTTTTTATGGTAGAACTACTCTACTCCACATGATGGAAGGAGAACAACCACTTTTGGCTGTGAAAGCATTTTATGACGTAGGCCAAGTCTATACTGCCACCATGTGGATCTTCATGTGTCAACATTAAACACTGTAAACCTGTGAGATGGTATCTTAGATAATGAGACAGGATCTTAGATAATGAGAAAGGATCTTAGATAATGAGACAGGATCTTAGATAATGAGAAAGGATCTTAGATAATGAGACGGATCTTAGATAATGAGACAGGATCTTAGATAATGAGACAGGGTCTTAGATAATGAGAAGGTATCTTAGATAATGAGACGGTATATTAGATAATGAGACAGGATCTTAGATAATGAGATGGTATCTTAGATAATGAGATAGTATCTTAGATAATGAGACAGGATCTTAGATAATGAGACAGGATCTTAGATAATGAGACAGGGTCTTAGATAATGAGACGGTATCTTAGATAATGAGATGGTATATTAGATAATGAGACAGGATCTTAGATAATGAGATGGTATCTTAGATAATGAGATAGTATGTTAGATAATGAGACGGTATCTTAGAAATGAGACAGTATCTTAGATGATGAGATGGTATCTTAGATAATGTGACAGGATCTTAGATAATGCGATAGTAATAGATAATGAGACAGTATCTTAGATGATGAGATGGTATCTTAGATAATGAGACAGGATCTTAGATAATGAGACAGGATCTTAGATAATGAGACGGGATCTTAGATAATGAGACGTATCTTAGATAATGAGTCGGTATCTTAGATGATGAGATGTTATCTTAGATAATGAGACAGGATCTTAGATAATGAGACGGTATCTTAGATAATGAGACAGGATCTTAGATAATGAGACAGGATCTTAGATAATGAGATGGTATCTTAGATAATGAGATAGTATCTTAGATAATGAGACGGTATCTTAGATAATGAGATGTTATCTTAGATAATGAGACTGTATCTTAGATAATGAGAAAGTATCTTAGATAATGAGACAGGATCTTAGATAATGAGACAGGATCTTATATAATGAGACGGTATCTTAGATAATGAGACAGGATCTTAGATAATGAGACGGTATATTATATAATGAGACAGTATCTTAGATGATGAGATGTTATCTTAGATAATGAGACAGGATCTTAGATGATGAGATGGTATCTTAGATAATGAGACAGGATCTTAGATAATGAGATGGTATCTTAGATAATGAGACAGGATCTTAGATAATGAGATGGTATCTTAGATAATGAGATAGTATCTTAGATAATGAGACGGTATCTTAGATAATGAGATGTTATCTCAGATAATGAGACTGTATCTTAGATAATGAGACAGTATCTTAGATAATGAGACAGGATCTTAGATAATGAGACAGGATCTTATATAATGAGACGGTATCTTAGATAATGAGACAGGATCTTAGATAATGATACGGTATATTATATAATGAGACAGTATCTTAGATGATGAGATGTTATCTTAGATAATGAGACAGGATCTTAGATGATGAGATGGTATCTTAGACAATGAGACGGTATCTTAGATAATGAGACAGGATCTTAGATAATGAGACAGGATCTTAGATAATGATACGGTATCTTAGATAATGAGACGGAATCTTAGATAATGCGACTGTATCTTAGATAATGAGACAGGATCTTAGATAATGAGACAGGATCTTAGATAATGATACGTATCTTAGATGATGAGACAGTATCTTAGATAATGAGACAAGAGCTTAGATAATGAGACAGGATCTTAGATAATGAGACTGTATCTTAGATAATGAGATGGGATCTTAGATAATGAGACCGTATCATGACAGGATCTTAGATAATGAGACGGTATCTTAGATGATGAGATGTTATCTTAGATAATGAGACAGGATCTTAGATAATGAGACAGGATCTTATATAATGAGATGGTATCTTAGATAATGAGACAGGATCTTAGATAATGAGATGTTATCTTAGATAATGGGATGTTATCTTAGATAATGAGACAGGATCTTAGATAATGAGACTGTATCTTAGATAATGAGATGGGATCTTAGATAATGAGACCGTATCATGACAGGATCTTAGATAATGAGACGGTATCTTAGATGATGAGATGGTATCTTAGACAATGAGACGGTATCTTAGATAATGAGACAGGATCTTAGATAATGAGATGGTATCTTAGATAATGAGACAGGATCTTAGATAATGAGACAGGATCTTAGATAATGAGACAGGATCTTAGATAATGAGACGGTATCTTAGATAATGAGACGGAATCTTAGATAATGAGACTGTATCTTCGATAATGAGACAGTATCTTAGATAATGAGACAGTATCTTAGATAATGAGACAGGATCTTAGATAATGAGACGGTATCTTAGATGATGAGACAGTATCTTAGATAATGAGACAAGAGCTTAGATAATGAGACAGGATCTTAGATAATGAGACTGTATCTTAGATAATGAGACGGGATCTTAGATAATGAGACCGTATCATGACAGGATCTTAGATAATGAGACGGTTTGTTAGATGATGAGATGGTATCTTAGATAATGAGACAGGATCTTAGATTATGAGACGGGATCTTATATAATGAGACGGTATCTTAGATCATGAGACAGTATCTTAGATAATGAGACAGGATCTTAGATGATGAGATGGTATCTTAGATAATGAGACGGTATCTTAGATAATGAGATGTTATCTTAGAAAATGAGACATTATCTTAGATGATGAGATGTTATCTTAGATAATGAGACAGGATCTTAGATAATGAGACGGTATCTTAGATAATGAGACAGTATCTTAGATAATGAGATGTTATCTTAGATAATGAGACAGTATCTTAGATGATGAGATGTTATCTTAGATAATGAGACAGGATCTTAGATAATGAGACTGTATCTTAGATAATGAGACAGGATCTTAGATAATGAGATGTTATCTTAGATAATGAGACGGTATCTTAGATAATGAGACGGAATCTTAGATAATGAGACTGTATCTTCGATAATGAGACAGTATCTTAGATAATGAGACAGTATCTTAGATAATGAGACAGGATCTTAGATAATGAGACGGTATCTTAGATGATGAGACAGTATCTTAGATAATGAGACAAGAGCTTAGATAATGAGACAGGATCTTAGATAATGAGACTGTATCTTAGATAATAAGATGGGATCTTAGATAATGAGACCGTATCATGACAGGATCTTAGATAATGAGACGGTATCTTAGATGATGAGATGGTATCTTAGATAATGAGACAGGATCTTAGATGATGAGATGGTATCTTAGATAATGAGACGGTATCTTAGATAATGAGACAGGATCTTAGATAATGAGATGTTATCTTAGATAATTAGACGGTATCTTAGATGATGAGACAGGATCTTAGATGATGAGACAGGATCTTAGATAATGAGACAGGATCTTAGATAATGAGACAGGATCTTAGATGATGAGACAGGATCTTAGATGATGAGACAGGATCTTAGATAATGAGACAGGATCTTAGATGATGAGACAGGATCTTAGATGATGACATAGTAAACTGGGAGGAAAGATGAATGTCGAATTATACCAGGTTGGCCACAAGGTGTCACCTTCCTTCCTTCCTTTTTCCATGGAGAAATCACTGATCTGACAAGGGTTGATGGGTGAAAGCAAAAGGAAACCATGCCAAAGCCATTGCCTTCTCCCATCCACTCTCATCCAGAAATAAGTGATGAATTCATGAAATGGAATATGGAAGCAGAGGCGTCATGCCCATAGGGGGCATAGCATAGGGGTACGTGCCCCCTTCATATTTGTCATGTTTAAAAACAAATAATAATGTTTTGAATTTTTGTTGTTGTTTCTCTGTAATGCTATTCGCCCACTAGCAATTTTATGAGGTTGTCTTTAGCTAGCCCAGACAGGTTCCCAATCACCCATCCTCATAACTAGCTACCAAGAAGACATTTCAGGATATCAATCAAGTTAGAGTAGCTGACATAATCATTGCTAGTCTTTAGAAAAGCAATGAATAACTACATGTACTAAATAAGACTCACATTCCTTTCAATATTTTACCCATATTTTAGCAGAAATGCAGAGAATCATATTTAGTTTCCTTAAAAACAAGAAGCACCAGTCAGGAGGACACAGACCGCTCAAAAGATATGCTGAGATATGCAGAACAATTGACATATGTTTTACATAGAAGTAGCCCTTTACACTCGTACCCGTATACGGGTTGGAATGGTGTGTCCGTGGCGTAGCCCTTTACACTCGTACCCGTATACGGGTTGGAATGGTGTGTCCGTGCCGTGGCCCTTTACACTCGTACCCGTATACGGGTTGGAATGGTGTGTCCGTGGCGTGGCCCTTTACACTCGTACCCGTATCCGGGTTGGAATGGTGTGTCCGTGCCGTGGCCCTTTACACTCGTACCCGTATCCGGGTTGGAATGGTGTGTCCGTGGCGTAGCCCTTTACACTCGTACCCGTATACGGGTTGGAATGGTGTGTCCGTGGCGTAGCCCTTTACACTCGTACCGGTATCCGGGTTGGAATGGTGTGTCCGTGCCGTGGCCCTTTACACTCGTACCCGTATACGGGTTGGAATGGTGTGTCCGTGCCGTGGCCCTTTACACTCGTACCCGTATACGGGTTGGAATGGTGTGTCCGTGCCGTGGCCCTTTACACTCGTACCCGTATACGGGTTGGAAATGGCTAATTTGGGCAGTAATAAGCAGCTAAATGTGAACGTAGTGACTGTACAGTAACAGCTATACATCAGGTCAGAGCTCTGGTTCTGGACAGTAACATGCTATACATCAGGTCAGAGCTCTGGTTCTGGACAGTAACAAGCTATACATCAGGTCAGAGCTCTGGTTCTGGACAGTAACATGCTATACATCAGGTCAGAGCTCTGGTTCTGGACAGTAACAGCTATACATCAGGTCAGAGCTCTGGTTCTGGACAGTAACAGCTATACATCAGGTCAGAGCTCTGGTTCTGGACAGTAACAAGCTATACATCAGGTCAGAGCTCTGGTTCTGGACAGTAACAAGCTATACATCAGGTCAGAGCTCTGGTTCTGGACAGTAACAAGCTATACATCAGGTCAGAGCTCTGGTTCTGGACAGTAACAAGCTATACATCAGGTCAGAGCTCTGGTTCTGGACAGTAACAAGCTATACATCAGGTCAGAGCTCTGGTTCTGGACAGTAACAAGCTATACATCAGGTCAGAGCTCTGGTTCTGGACAGTAACAAGCTATACATCAGGTCAGAGCTGTGGTTCTGGAGAGTAACAGCTATACATCAGGTCAGAGCTCTGGTTCTGGACAGTAACAGCTATACATCAGGTCAGAGCTCTGGTTCTGTTCTTCACAGCTCTGCATGGGTTTGGACTGACAGCCATTCTGAACTTGAGCATTGTGCGACAAGAAGTTGCCCCATCCCTTCCGCTGATTGGACAACTTTAGCAAATGTTTTGTTGTCTGAATGAGAGAAATGCTGTAAATGAAGAGGACTTGATGTGTGTATTTTGAAAGATGAGACGTTGAGGATTATAATAAATACCGCTTTGATGTCATACAAAGTCCAAATGTGCACTTCACATTTCCAAATCATAAAACTAATTTCATATAAAGTGTCAACGTTTATGATCACTGTGTTTGATGTACAGTCATCAACAGATTGAGCCTATGTTTGTTTATTGTGAAGAACATTCACCGCGGCACACGCACCTGAATGCACTCCTTTCTATACCCACCACAATGATCTGTTTATCTGAATTACCCTGTGAAAGCCGAACACTGTAAGATCTTATTTTATAACTAGTCTTGTTGGCAATAGAAGAGGCTTTCAAATGACGTCCAACTGACCCAGATTGTGATTTATAAAGGGCCGTTTTTTGGATTGCGTAAACAACAACAGTAACTGTGTGATGGCGGGGAGGCAGGGCTGCGTTCCAAACTAAACAACTAGTCTGCTTGCTCTAGTTCCTCAACAGCACAGCTAGGAGAGATCAAACAAGCACCTTATAGTTGAAGAACCTTCTTTGGGTCTTAAAAGGGCATTGAAATTAGTTAGGAACGGTGTACACTTTGGAGAGGTGTGGCCACTTGGAGACACCAGTTAGTCCTCTCACTCAAACCCACACTGTGGAGAGGTGTGGCCACTTGGAGACACCAGTTAGCAGAGGTGTGGACTCGAGTCATGTGACTTGGACTCGAGTCAGACTCGAGTCATGAATTTGATGACTTCAGACTCGACTCGACAAAATGTACAAAGACTTGCAACTCGACTTGGACTTTAACATCAATGACTCGTGACTTGACTTGGACTTGCGCCTTATGACTTGAGAAGACTTGCTACGAGGACTTGTAATGACTTGCAAAGACTTGCTAAGAGGACTTGAAATGACTCGAAACTAAAATGTAGGACTTTGGACTCGACTTGAGACTTGATGGCTTTGACTTTTGACTCGACTTGGGACTTGCCTCATCTTTGACTCGACTTGACTCGGGACTCGAGGGCAAAGACTTGAGACTTACTTGTGACTTGCATAACAATGACTTTGTCCCACCTCTGCCAGTTAGTCCTCTCACTCAAACCCACACTGTGGAGAGGTGTGGCCACTTGGAGACACCAGTTAGTCCTCTCACTCAAACCCACACTGTGGAGAGGTGTGGCCACTTGGAGACACCAGTTAGTCCTCTCACTCAAACCCACACTGTGGAGAGGTGTGGCCACTTGGAGACACCAGTTAGTCCTCTCACTCAAACCCACACTGTGGAGAGGTGTGTGGCCACTTGGAGACACCAGTTAGTCCTCTCACTCAAACCCACACTGTGGAGAGGTGTGGCCACTTGGAGACACCAGTTAGTCCTCTCACTCAAACCCACACTGTGGAGAGGTGTGGCCACTTGGAGACACCAGTTAGTCCTCTCACTCAAACCCACACTGTGGAGAGGTGTGGCCACTTGGAGACACCAGTTAGTCCTCTCACTCAAACCCACACTGTGGAGAGGTGTGGCCACTTGGAGACACCAGTTAGTCCTCTCACTCAAACCCACACTGTGGAGAGGTGTGTGGCCACTTGGAGACACCAGTTAGTCCTCTCACTCAAACCCACACTGTGGAGAGGTGTGTGGCCACTTGGAGACACCAGTTAGTCCTCTCACTCAAACCCATGGCATTTTTCTGTCTTAAGTTGCACCTACATAACATTTTCCAGGAATAGTCTTATGTTACTGAATGTATCCAGAGTATTTTCAGATTTCGTTATCAACAAATGCAGCGAGAAGTACAGTAAAATGCACATAAAATCACCAGTGTAATGTTTGGATTCCAGTCTTGTGTCAGGTGAACTGCTGTGTCCTCACCTTTGGTCTAATCATTTTCAAAACTGTTCCCTTTCAATTGCTATCATGGTTATGCATATGCTGTTCAAATTTATTCTGTAAGAAACATTTAGATTTAGCCTAATCCATGTAGTCTCCCGAGTGGCGCAGTGGTCTAAGGCTGTGCCACTAGAGATCCTGGTTTGAATCCAGGCTCTGTCGTAGCCGGCCGCGACCGGGAGACCCATGGGATGGCGCACAAGTCGTCCAGGGTAGGGGAGGGAATGGCCGGCAGGGAATGCTGAGTTGGTAGAGCATGGTGTTTGCAACGCCAGGGTTGTGGGTTCGATTCCCACGGGGGGCCAGTATGAAAAAATATATATATCTATATAAAAAATAACATAATTTATGCCCTCACTAACTGTAAGTCGCTCTAAAAATGACTAAAAATGTAAATATAGGCCAATTCCCACCAGTGTAAAGGGGTAAGCATAATGACTATGTCTCTAGATTGCAGGAAAAACCTGTTTCAGTTATTTGAAAAATACAAAATTCTTCAACTTTCAGAAAGGGCACACCCTGTGTATTTGTGCTCCTTCAGAGTTGTGGGTTGCATGACACCCCTGTAAAGAAAGATGCATTTTACTCAAATTCAAATCCTTTGAATTGGCCAAAAACATTGGCTTCCACAGTCTATATTTTAGACAAAGCATTGCAATGAATTGGGTTAATGTATGAGGCCTGAATCTACAAAGAACATTTGTTTGAAAATGTCTTTAAAATTATGTGTTTTGGGGCATACAAATGTATTCGTTGGCGAGGCACCCATGCATTGGTATAGTACAGGCTGTTATTTTAATGTGAATGTCAGTTGTCTTTATATAATGTTAAATTATATATAATTTGTGGTCCTCTGTAGCTCAGCTGGTAGAGCACGGCGCTTGTAACGCCAGGGTAGTGGGTTCGATCCCCGGGACCACCCATACACAATACAAAATGTATGCACACATGACTGTAAGTCGCTTTGGATAAAAGCGTCTGCTAAATGGCATATTATTAACTTTACGTTTTAATTTTAATTATTGGTCTTAGTGCAGTATCATATTGAAAGAGGCTCAAAGTGTTCCTATTCTGGCAATGAAAATAGACCCACAATTAACATAATTACAACACGTTAATTAAAACTAATTCCACAAAAATATGTTACCGCCTAGTTTGCGATGCGCCATTATCCTGGATGCCATGCATACGCCTACAAAATAGAATGAAATCATTGATAGTCACTTGGCATCTTCAGTTAGCACCGTTGCACTGATGCATTTTAATGGAAGTTGTGAATCGCAGCAAACATAGAAAGCCCTAGTGAAAGAGCGGCCCATCATTCGGTAGCCATGGCGAGAGGATGCGATCAGAGCCTGGGTCCCAGGCCGTGTGTGACCCGCTCACACCTCCACATCCACTCATGAATTAATAAACTAATTGGCGGTTTGTTTCGCATTAGCTCTGTGTGTTCAGATAATCTATTCCACTTAAATACCTGGAAATGTTCACCCCGTCAGAAGTAGAAGGGCCCACCTGCATGAGAAACTAGACGTTCATACCGCCACCTCTGTAAGACCTCAGCTCCACCACTCCCCGTGGGGCCTGAAGACAGCCGGGTAATAGATATGCTTCATGTTTGTTATGCTGATAAGTAAAGTAAAGCAGTTAAGTATGGCAGTTCCCACAGATTATGTGTTATGGAAGTATTAAGAAGGTTTAAGCTCATTGTCAATGGCAAAAAACAATTAAGACAGTGACAGAATATATATGCAACTCTCTCTCTGCTACCACTGCGCTGCCTTTTTTATTTGATTTATTTAACCCTTATTTTACCCGGTCAGTTGACTGAGAACACATTCTCAGTTACAGCAACGACCTGGAGAATAGTTACAGGGGAGAGGAGGGGGGATGAATGAGCCAATTGAAAGCTCTCCATCCCTTCAATCCGTTGTTTGTTTTTGGCACTTGACCTGCTACTTCACTGTCGGTGTTCCGCCTATGAATAGCACTGAGAACTGAAACGACGCTACTTCCTGCAGGGGAAAGAGAGAGACGCATAGAAATGATGGTCGGGTCGTTCTCCAAACTTGGCCACGTGTTAGATGTCATTGTGCGTCCCCAAATGAAACCTTTGACAATGACACAAAGGACTGCCTCTACTTCAAACGATTGTAATGGAAGTTAATGACTATTAGATGGAGTGGAAGCCCCTTTGCTCCGCAAATAAAATGCAAAAGAAGGAGGACTTTTACAATCGCCCGCCATAAAACATGTCTGCTCAAATGTACTTTCCTATTCGACCTCGGAACAGCATTTAGTACCTTCACCCCTTCAAAGCCTATACATTAGGCTTATACAAGACATCTTCATGTCTACTGATGGGATTTATTATTTGGATGTAAATAAGGGGTTAATCTGCATAGCTCCAAAGGATTGGTTACCCTCGAATCAAATTAAATCACATTTCATTGGTTGAGTACACATGTTTAGCAGATGTTATCCCGGGTGCAGCGAAATGCTAATGTTCCTAGTTGCACCAGTGCAGTAGTATCTAACAATACAAAACAATACAAGCATATCCAAAAAATAATGGAAATTAAGAAATCTAGAAGTATTACAACTAGCAATGTCAGAGTCCGGAATGTAAATATATATGTACAATAGGGGAAAAAAGTATTTGATCCCCTGCTGATTTTGTACGTTTGCCCACTGACAAAGAAATGATCAGTCTATCATTTTAATGGTAGGTTAATTTGAACAGTGAGAGACAGAATAACAACAACAAAATCCAGAAAAACGCATGTCAAAAATTTAATAAATTGATTTGCATTTTAATGAGGGAAATAAGTATTTGACCCCTCTGCAAAACATTACTTGGTACTTGGTGGCAAAACCCTTGTTGGCAATCACAGAGGTCAGACGTTTCTTGTAGTTGGCCACCAGGTTTGCACACATCTCAGGAGGGATTTTGTCCCACTCCTCTTTGCAGATCTTCTCCAAGTCATTAAGGTTTCAAAGCTGACGTTTGGCAACTCGAACCTTCAATTCCCTCCACAGATTTTCTATGGGATTAAGGTCTGGAGACTAGCTAGGCCACTCCAGGACCTTAATGTGCTTCTTCTTGAGCCACTCCTTTGTTGCCTTGGCCGTGTGTTTTGGGTCATTGTCATGCTGGAATACCCATCCACGACCCATTTTCAATGCCCTGGCTGAGGGAAGGAGGTTCTCACCCAAGATTTGACGGTACAAGGCCCCGCCCATCGTCCCTTTGATGCAATGAAGTTGTCCTGTCCCCTTAGCAGAAAAACACCCCCAAAGCATAATGTTTCCACCTCCATGTTTGACGGTGGGGATGGTGTTCTTGGGGTCATAGGCAGCATTCCTCCTCCTCCAAACACGGCGAGTTGAGTTGATGCCGAAGAGCTCGATTTTGGTCTCATCTGACCACAACACTTTCACCCAGTTCTCCTCTGAATCATTCAGATGTTCATTGGCAAACTTCAGACGGGCCTGTATTTGTGCTTTCTTGAGCAGGGGGACCTTGCGGGCGCTGCAGGATTTTAGTCCTTCACGGCGTAGTGTGTTACCAATTGTTTTCTTGGTGACTATGGTCCCAGCTGCCTTGAGTGTCACGATCGCCAATGAAGTATGACCAAAGCGCAGCGTTGGGAGTGAACATGATGATTTTAATTTTGAAACACACGACAAAACAAAACACGATCCGTGACGTCCTCAGTTACAACTACTGAATAAAGAACAAAAACCCACAACCACAAGGTGAACACAGACATTTAAATATGGCTCCCAATCAGAGATAACGAGCCGACAGCTGACACTCGTTACCTCCGATTGGGAGTCACTGACCAAACATAGAACGCGAACACCTAGACACTACCCACAGTACACAACACACGGAAATCTACACACCCTGACTAAACACAAAAAGTCCTAGAACCAGAGTGTGACAGTACCCCCCCCCAAAGGCGCGGACTGCGACCGCGCCTAACTACAAGCAAACAGGGGAGGGCTGGGTGGGCATTCCTCCTCGGCGGCGGCTCCGGCTCCGGGCTTCCTCCCCACTTCCTCTCCAACCCCCCAAAGTACCCCTGGTCCTGCCTAGCCCCGCTGGCCGGAACCGGACTGACGACACGCGCCCCTGGCTTGGTGCGTGGATCCTGGCTGGACGGCTCTGGCGGATCCCGGCTGGACGGCTCTGGCGGATCCCGGCTGGACGGCTCTGGCGGATCCCGGCTGGACGGCTCTGGCGGATCCCGGCTGGACGGCTCTGGCGGATCCCGGCTGGACGGCTCTGGCGGATCCTGGCTGGAAGGCTCTGGCGGATCCCGGCTGGAAGGCTCTGGCGGATCCCGGCTGGACGGCTCTGGCAGATCCCGGCTGGACGGCTCTGGCGGATCCTGGCTGGACGGCTCTGGCGGATCCTGGCTGGACGGCTCTGGCGGATCCTGGCTGGAAGGCTCTGGCGGATCCCGGCTGGAAGGCTCTGGCGGATCCCGGCTGGACGGCTCTGGCAGATCCCGGCTGGACGGCTCTGGCGGATCCTGGCTGGACGGCTCTGGCGGATCCTGGCTGGACGGCTCTGGCGGATCCTGGCTGGACGGCTCATTGCTGGCTGACGGATCTGGCTGCTCATGGCTGGCTGACGGATCTGGCTGCTCATGGATGGCTGACGGATCTGGCTGCTCATGGCTGGCTGACGGATCTGGCTGCTCATGGCTGGCGGAAGGATCTGGCTGCTCATGGCTGGCGGAAGGCTCTGGCTGATCCTGTCTGGCGGAAGGCTCTGGCTGATCCTGTCTGGCGGACGGCTCTGGCTGGACAGGGCTGACGACGCACCCCCTAGGCTCGGTGCGTTGAGCAGGGACAGGCAGAACCGCACTGGGGACACACACCCCTGGCCCTACACGGGGATCAGGAACGGGCCGAACCGGACTGGAAACACCCCCCAGTACCTCTCGCCGTGCCTCCACACTTTCCATCCCCTTCGTAACCAGTGGCCCCCTTAAACTGGCGGCCATATCTGCCAACCTCTTGCACTCCTCCGGGCCGTACACCTTCTGCCCCGACGTCGTGAGCCCCCCCCTAAAAATTTTCTGGGGGTCTCTCCTCTCGGTGGACCAGGCCTCCATAGTCCTCTCCCAACCTTCGCTCCTCTGGCTCCACCACCCGTTATCCAACTGCTGCTTGGTCTCGTTGTGGTGGGTTTTTCTGTCACGATCGCCAATGAAGTATGACCAAAGCGCAGCGTTGGGAGTGAACATGATGATTTTAATTTTGAAACACACGACAAAACAAAACACGATCCGTGACGTCCTCAGTTACACCGACTGAATAAAGAACAAAAACCCACAACCACAAGGTGAACACAGACATTTAAATATGGCTCCCAATCAGAGATAACGAGCCGACAGCTGACACTCGTTACCTCCGATTGGGAGTCACTGACCAAACATAGAACGCGAACACCTAGACACTACCCACAGTACACAACACACGGAAATCTACACACCCTGACTAAACACAAAAAGTCCTAGAACCAGAGTGTGACATTGAGATCATTGACAAGATCCTCCCGTGTAGTTCTGGGCTGATTCCTCACCGTTCTCATGATCATTGCAACTCCACGAGGTGAGATCTTGTATGGAGCCCCAGGCCGAGGGAGATTGACAGTTATGTTGTGTTTCTTCCATTTGCGAATAATTGCACCAACTGTTGTCACCTTCTCACCAAGCTGCTTGGCGATGGTCTTGTAGCCCATTCCAGCCTTGTGTAGGTCTACAATCTTGTCCCTGACATCCTTGGAGAGCTCTTTGGTCTTGGCCATGGTGGAGAGTTTGGAATCTGATTAATTGATTGCTTCTGTGGACAGCTGTCTTTTATACAGGTAACAAACTGAGATTAGGAGCACTCCCTTTAAGAGTGTGCTCCTAATCTCAGCTCGTTACCTGTATAAAAGACACCTGGGAGCCAGAAATCTTTCTGATTGAGAGGGGGTCAAATACTTATTTCCCTCATTAAAATGCAAATCAATTTATAACATTTTTGACGCGTCTTTCTGGATTTTGTTGTTGTTATTCTGTCTCTCACTGTTCAAATAAACCTACCATTAAAATTATAGACTGATCATTTCTTTGTCAGTGGGCAAACGTACAAAATCAGCAGGGGATCAAATACTTTTTTCCCTCACTGTGTATATAATGGTGTGTATAGACAGTATGGACAGTATATGAATAGAGAAGGTGTGTACAGCAGTAGTTATATAGGATGAGCCTTGACTAGAATACAGTATATACATATGAAGTGGGTAAAACAGTATGTAAACATTATTAAAGTGACCAGTTTTACAGGACTATGTACATAGGGCAGCAGTCTCTAAGGTGCAGGGTTGAGTACCGGGTGGTAGCTGGCTAGTAACAGTGACTAAAGGTCAGGGCGGAGGCCGGCTAGTGGTGACTATTTAACAGTCTGATGGCCTTGAGATAGAAGCTGTTTTTCAGTCTCTCGGTCCCAGCTTTGATGCACCTGTACTGACCTCGCCTTCTGGATGATAGCGGGGTGAACAGGCCGTGGCTCGGGTGGCTGAGGTCCTTGATGATCTTCTTGGCCTTCCTTTGACACCTGGTGCTGTAGATGTCCTGGAGGGCAGGCAGTGTGCCCTCGGTGAGGCATTGGACTGACTGCACCACCCTCTGTTGCACCATCTTCACCACACTGTCTGCGTGGATGGACCATTTAAGGCACGCAGAGGAACTTGAAGCTTTTCACCCTCTCCAATGCGGCCCCATTGTTATAGATGGGGGCGTGCTCCCTCTACGGTCTCCTGAAGTCCACGATCAGCTCCTTTGTTTTGTTGACGTTGAGGGTACTATGGTGTTGAATGCTGAGCTGTAGTCGATAAACAGCATTCTTACATAGGTATTCCTCTTGTCCAGATGGGATAGGGCAGTGTGCAGTGTGATGGCGATGGTGAATGCGTCATCCGTGGATCTGTTGGGGCGGTAAGCAAATTGTAGTGGGTCTAGGTGGAGGTGATATGATCCTTGACTAGTCTTTCAAAGCACTTCCTGATGACAGAAGTGAGTGCTACGGGGCGATAGTCATTTAGCTCAGTTACCTTCACTTTCTTGGGTACAGGAACAATTGTGGACATCTTGAAGCAAGTGGGGACAACAGACTGGGACAGGGGCATAGCCAGAAATTCGTTGGTGGGTGGGCCTTCAGAAATGTGGATGGGCTAACGGGGGTGCTGAGGAGTATTTTTTAGTTTTTGCTCAATCTGATTGGGTGGGCCTGGCAGGGCCTGCCTATGCCCCTGGACTGGGATAGGGAGATATTGAATATGTCTGTAAACACTCCAGCCAGCTGGTCTGCGCATGCTCTGAGGACGCGACTAGGGATGCCGTCTGGGCCGGCGGCCTTGCAGGGGTTAATGCTCTTAAATGTCTTAGTGACGTCGGTCAAGGAGAAGGAGAGCGCACAGCCCTTGTGAACGGTGGTGGCCCGTGTCGGCGGCACTGTGTTTTCCTCAAAGCAGGCGAAGAAGGAGCTTGTCCGGGAGCAAGACGTCGGTGTCTGCGACATGGCTGGTTTTTCCTTTTGTAATCCGTGATTGTCTGTAGACCCTGCCACATATGTCTCGTGTCTGAGCCGTTGAATTGCGACTCCACTTTGTCTCTATACTGATGTTTTGCCTGTTTGATTGTTTTACGGAGTGCATAGCTGGACTGTTTGTACTTGTCCATGTTCCCAGCACTTTCAGTTTTGTGTGAATGCTGCCATCTATCCATGTTTTTTGGTTTGGATGAATTCTAATCGTCACAGTGGGAACAACATCCTCTATGCATTTCCTGATGAACTCAGTCACCGAGTCAGTGTATACATCGACAGACATGGCTGGCCTGTTCCTAGCTCCTAGACCATTTTTGCAGTATTATAATTGTTTTGTTTTATTTCTTGCACCATTACCTACAGCTGAAAATAACTTGGATATTAGATTGGTGTTCACTCACCAGCATTTCTACCAGAAATTAGACTTTCCTGAATTGGATTCTTTGTTCGTATCCCCCGAGGCATTTCCACTCATCCACTCATCCACTCATCCACTCATCCACTCATCCACTCATCCCAGGAGATACCCCAGGAGATAACCAAGAGATACCCCAGATACCCCAGGAAATACTCCAGATACCCCAGATACCCAAAGAGATAACCAGGAGATACCGTAGGAGATACCCAAGGGGCTTAGTCCAAACCACATGCCATACTGGAAGGTTTTTAGGGGTTAGAAAAATCTATAATATTGTCCACCAGTCAACTCTCTCTGTAGCAATTAGCCTGGGGACGTGGTTTGGGTGTAATGGGATGTTTTCTGGGGTTAGGGTGTTATAGGGTGTCCTGGGCTAATTGCTACGAGGAGCCAAGATCCCCCCTCTTCCACCACTCCCTCCATCCCTCCCTCCCTCAGTTCCCCCACAGGTTTTCCCAGGCCTCTGACTGCCTCATTCTGTCCCACAATGGGATTACGCCGGGCTGGGGGGAAAGGGGGAAGGAGGGAGGAGGGAGGATCCCTGATCACATCAGAGACGCTTACAGGGTTCCATGATGTCTTACCAAAACTCCCAAGCTCCCCTAATCATCAGAACCAGGGAGACCGGGTGAGAGGAAACGGGGTGGTGGAGGGGAGAGAACAGGGGGTGGTGGAGGGGAGAGAACAGGGGGTGGTGGAGGGGAGAGAACAGGGGGTGGTGGAGGGGAGAGAACAGGGGGTGGTGGAGGAGAGAGAGAACAGGGGGTGGTAGAGGGGAGAGAACAGGGGGTGGTGGAGGAGAGAGAGAACAGGGGGTGGTGGAGGGGAGAGAGAACAGGGGGTGGTGGAGGAGAGAGAGAACAGGGGGTGGTGGAGGGGAGAGAGAACAGGGGGTGGTGGAGGAGAGAGAGAACAGGGGGTGGTGGAGGAGAGAGAGAACAGGGGGTGGTGGAGGGGAGAGAACAGGGGGTGGTGGAGGGGAGAGAGAACAGGGGGTGGTGGAGGAGAGAGAGAACAGGGGGTGGTGGAGGAGAGAGAGAACAGGGGGTGGTGGAGGAGAGAGAGAACAGGGGGTGGTGGAGGGGAGAGAGAACAGGGGGTGGTGGAGGGGAGAGAGAACAGGGGGTGGTGGAGGGGAGAGAGAACAGGGGGTGGTGGAGGGGAGAGAGAACAGGGGGTGGTGGAGGGGAGAGAGAACAGGGGGTGGTGGAGGGGAGAGAGAACAGGGGGTGGTGGAGGGGAGAGAGAACAGGGGGTGGTGGAGGGGAGAGAGAACAGGGGGTGGTGGAGGGGAGAGAGAACAGGGGGTGGTGGAGGAGAGAGAGAACAGGGGGTGGTGGAGGGGAGAGAGAACAGGGGGTGGTGGAGGGGAGAGAGAACAGGGGGTGGTGGAGGGGAGAGAGAACAGGGGGTGGTGGAGGGGAGAGAGAACAGGGGGTGGTGGAGGGGAGAGAGAACAGGGGGTGGTGGAGGGGAGAGAGAACAGGGGGTGGTGGAGGGGAGAGAGAACAGGGGGTGGTGGAGGAGAGAGAGAACAGGGGGTGGTGGAGGGGAGAGAGAACAGGGGGTGGTGGAGGGGAGAGAGAACAGGGGGTGGTGGAGGGGAGAGAGAACAGGGGGTGGTGGAGGGGAGAGAGAACAGGGGGTGGAGAGAGAGAACAGGGGGTGGTGGTGGAGAGAGAGAACAGGGGGTGGTGGAGGAGAGAGAGAACAGGGGGTGGTGGAGGGGAGAGAGAACAGGGGGTGGTGGAGGGGAGAGAACAGGGGGTGGTGGAGGGGAGAGAGAACAGGGGGTGGTGGAGGGGAGAGAGAACAGGGGGTGGTGGAGGAGAGAGAGAACAGGGGGTGGTGGAGGGGAGAGAGAACAGGGGGTGGTGGAGGGGAGAGAGAACAGGGGGTGGTGGAGGGGAGAGAGTAAAGTAGGATGACTAGGGAGAGATGGCAGGAGGTGGTATAGGGAGGGAGTGGTATGGCAGGAGGTGGTATAGGGAGGGAGGGAGTGGAGAGACAGAGGAGAGACAGAGGAGAGATAGTGGAGAGACAGAGTAGAGACAGTGGAGAGACAGTGGAGAGACAGATCATGGAGAGACAGTGGAGAGATAGTGGAGAGACAGTGGAAAGACAGTGGAGAGACAGAGGAGAGACAGTGGAGAGACAGAGGAGAGACAGTGGAGAGACAGTGGAGAGGCAGATCATGGAGAGACAGTGGAGAGATAGTAGAGAGACAGTGGAAAGACAGAGGAGAGACAGTGGAGAGACAGTGGAGAGACAGAGGAGAGACAGTGGAGAGACAGTGGAGAGACAGATCATGGAGAGACAGTGGAGAGATAGTGGAGAGACAGTGGAGAGACAGAGGAGAGACAGTGGAGAGACAGTGGAGAGGCAGATCATGGAGAGACAGTGGAGAGATAGTAGAGAGACAGTGGAGAGACAGAGGAGAGACAGTGGAGAGACAGAGGAGAAACAGTGGAGAGACAGTGGAGAGACAGATCATGGAGAGACAGTGGTGAGACAGTGGAGCGACAGACGAGAGACAGAGGAGAAACAGTGGAGAGACAGTGGAGAGACAGTGGAGAGACAGTGGAGAGACAGTGGAGAGACAGAGGAGAGACAGAGGAGAGACAGAGGAGAGACAGTGGAGAGACAGAGGAGAGACAGAGGAGAGACAGACGAGAGACAGAGGAGAGACAGAGGAGAGACAGAGGAGAGACAGAGGAGAGATAGTGGAGAGACAGAGGAGAGACAGAGCATGGAGAGACAGAGCATGGAGAGACAGAGGAGAGACAGAGGAGAGACAGAGGAGAGACAGAGCATGGAGAGACAGATCATGGAGAGACAGAGGAGAGACAGAGGAGAGACAGAGGAGAGACAGAGCATGGAGAGACAGAGCATGGAGAGACAGTGGAGAGACAGAGGAGAGACAGAGCATGGAGAGACAGATCATGGAGAGACAGTGGAGAGACAGGGGGTAACACAAGGCACACAGGAAAATATCCCGGCAATACAAAATTCACAGAGCTCCACCGAGCTTCACTATCCTCCACAATAAACCATCATACACAAAGACAAGGGGGGCAGAGGGAACACTTATACAGGTACTGATGAGGGGATATGAACCAGGTGTGTGTAATAAACAAGACAAAACAAATGGAATGATGAGATGAGGAGCGGCAGTGGCTAGAAGGCCGGTGACGTTGACCGGCGAAGCCTGCCCGAACAAGGAGAGGAGGCAGCTTCGGAGGAAGTCGTGACACCATGGTTTCCTAGTCCGCTTAGATCTTAGGGAAATCTTAACACTACAGCGAATACAATTACATTCTAGACGATTCTGTGCTTCCAACTTTGTGGCAACAGTTTGGGGAAGGCCCTTTCCTGTTTCAGCATGACAATGCCCCCGTGCACAAAGTGAGGTCCATACAGAAATGGTTTGTCGAGATCGGTGTGGAAGACCATGACTGGCCTACACAGAGCCCTGACCTCAACCCCATCGAACACCTTTGGGATGAATTGGAACGCCGACTGCAAGCCAGGCCTAATCGCCAAACATCAGTGCCCGACCCCACTAATGCTCTTGTGGCTGAATGGAAGCAAGTCCCCGCAGCAATGTTCCAACATCTAGTGGAAAGCCTTCCCAGAAGAGTGGAGGCTGTTATAGCAGCAAAGGGGGGACCAGCTCCATATTAATGGCCATGATTTTGGAATGAGATGTTCGACGAGCAGGTGTCCACATACTTTTGGAAATGTAGTGTATTTCCCTCCGTTTACACAGACACATAAAGAATTCGAAAACGAATCCAATTTTGATAAACTCCCATATCTACTGGGTGAAATACCACAGTGTGCCATCACAGCAGCAAGATTTGTGACCTGTAACCAAAAGAAAAGGGCAACCAGTGAAGAACAAACACCATTGTAAATACAAACCATATTTATGTTTATTTATTTTCCCTTTTGTACTTTAACACATTGTTACAGCACTGTACAGAGACATAATATAACATTTGAAATATATATTATTATGAAAGTTGTGTGAGTGTAATGTTTACTGTTAATTTCGGATTTTTTATTTCACTCTTGTTTATTCTCTATTTCACTTGCTTTGGCAATGTTAACACATGTTTCCCATGCCAATAAAGCCCTTTGGAGAGAGAGAGAGACTAAACTATAGGGACTGATATCTTCAATAATGCCTAGGATTTAGATCAAATAGTCTCAACCTGGTATAGAAATAAAATAATGATTATTATTGCTCTGCATTTCAAGTTTATATTATCTAGAATAGACAGTGTTTCCTAAAATTAGGACAAACGCTGATATGCTTTGTTTAATATCTCTAGAATTCCACCTAACGAAAAATAGAAATTAATAATTAAATAATTATTCTAGCAACTCAGCGTCTTTGCCATCCATCAGTTTGACTCACAAACGTTCAATTAAAAGTTATGTAGCCTGAGAGTAGATTTTCTCGCAACCTCTCCTTTAATGTGTTGTCAGGGATATGATTGTTTTAAAACAGTACTGGGATAAGGAATGGACACACAAGATTTAGAAAATAGATTTATTGAATATGTCAATCAAAATATACAAACATTGATTTCACAAAAAGAGACTCTCATAGGAGCAATAAAGTAAGAAACATCGTTTAAATATAGAAGCTATACATCTATTAATTAAATATTTATACAGTAAGGGGTGGTGTAGTTCTCTGCCCCGTGTCTTCAGCGGTGTATACAGATGTCTGGTTCTGTGGTCCAAGACCGGTCTGCAGTGGCCAGGGAGCCCGTCTATATCCACATCTTATCCGTCTGAGAAGTCGATCTCCTCATCCTCCTCCTCCAGACCCTGAGAACCAGGACTCTTCACCGGGGCGGCCAGGCCCAGTTTGACCAGCTTGGCCTGCTGCTGCTCCAGACTCTGCTTGCGCCATTTGATGCGTCGATTCTGGAACCAGACTTTAACCTGAAAATAAGAAAATGAATGTTTGGTTTTAAGGAATTTTTTTTTTTTAACGTTATAAACGTCAGTGCCAATCGTATTATCATTCTCATTCTATAAAAAAAACAAACAAAAAAACTATTAAGTTGGGCCTTTGCTTTGGTTCAAAGAAAGTTTGCAGTTTGAGTTGGAATCTGGTTTGTACCTGAGCCTCTGTGAGCTGCAGAGCCGACGCCAGAAGAAACCTCTCTGAGCCGACCATGTACTGCTGCCGGGCAAACTCCTTCTCCAGCCGGTCCAACTGCTCGTTGGTGAAGCTGGTGCGCATCCGCTTGGATTTCCCTCCCTTGTGTTTGAATGAGTGGGACATTGACAGACCTGTTTCTGTGAAGGAGAGAGATTGACAACAGTTTAAAACCATGTCGTGCTTTTCTTTAGGCCATTGTGTTTAGTTTGGATCATGGAATAAGTTAGAATGGCACGTTAGATTGACATTTACCGTGTGCGTAAAAGGCCCCATGGCATGACGCGTGGTGGGAGAACGGCGGACAGCAGTAGACAGAGTATCCGGGTTGTGTGTGACTGTGCATCGGCGTGTGCAGCATGTTGGGTGAGTAGAGGTACTGTGGCAGCGCTGAGTTCATCTGGGTCTGGAAGGGGTGTAGTGGCGCTGTCGGTTGGTATTTGAGTCTACAGTGAATGGGACTCGTCCGGTCTATGTGTGTCTCCGCCGGCTTGGCGAGCAGGGCGTCAATGGTGAAGGATTTCCCGCTGGCAGGCTTGGTCGCCGCTGCGCACTGGCTGCTGCTGTGCTGTGGATAGAGTGAAGCGTAATGGCGCATGGCGGAGTACCCGTACGCTCCCACTCCTGTTGGTCTGTTCGATACTTGCATGTTGTCAGTCGTGACGGAAAAGGAAAATAAAGTTGATGTATGTCCAAGGTAGGCTGTTTCTCCCGGTGCAGCGAGGAGATGAGTACTGCTCCCAACTGAAATAGATCCCCCTTTATACCCTTCCCCGGACCTCGAGGTGTCAACAGCCCCCCAGCGGGCCTTTGTCTTTCTAAGTAGCAGATGAGAGGAACGAGCATCCCTACAACCTATCCAATTCATTGATGGAGTAGTACAAGCTGGGATTGTCAAATACCCTAATAGGACAAGACCCAGCACTGTGGGGGTGGGTAGGGGATCTCAGAAGGTTTAGTGGGATACAAATTCTTGCGTGGATCTGAGCTCCGAATGTAATCATTACCGCTGGGAAGGCCTTGATGTCACCAAATCATCTTATTTGGTCCCTTTTAAATCAAAGCTAGCCGACAGATGCTCTAAGCAGCGGAACAAATAGCTTCACAATTGGAGGGCGACTTTAAAAAAAAAGCTGTAACATTAAAATCACATTGTAGACAAGTCTGATGCTCAATTGAATTATAGGTAACAATGTCAGGACTTTATTCAGGTTTCGTTTTGATTGAAGAAATTGAAGTTTTTCCTAAGAGTTTGGAGAAAATGATACGTTTAATTGTGTACATTAGTTGCATTATATAGGTGTGTGATTTAGCCGATCAAGCGCCAATCAGGTGTTTTCAGGCTTGTATAGGCCTATGATTTGTATTCCCACTGATGAGCACTGGACTGAATCAAAATAAAGGCCTTATGAAATAAAGAATAATATACTCTTTTTTAATTTTTTTATAGCTATTTTCCTGAAACTAAGTGTTGGCTATCTACGTAAACAAACTATTCACTCTCGCTCCTGAAACTAATTATAATTATATAAAGATTGGTCGTTGTCCAAAGTGTGTCTTTTTACAGTTGTAGTGTCACATTAAAATGGAATTACTAGTGGGGCATCGCACGAGGCGTCAGATTCACCAGGTCCGGTGCGCTAACTGCTACGTCACTGATCGCAGACAGCGCGTTAATCCACGGTTTGATCTCTTCATCAAAACACAGAACGGTGACAGAGAGGCTTCTCTGGGTTGTGCGTAATAACCGTTAACTTGTATATAACAGTTACCACACAATTTTAATTATTCACTCTCATAGTAACTTATTTATTACATCTTTCGAAATCCATTGTAGTGATGAAAGAATCCATTATAGCCTACAACCTTATATGACATATTTGGGCTGGGTTGACAGGAAATGCCGAAAAGAGAGCAGCTCCCCATTATTGGTTCTTCATTAGAGACTTAAAAGCGTCAGATGAAAAGCATCGCGGCTTCTTTAAAGGAAGTGATTTGCTTTCATACACTACTTTAGGACAAAGGCTCCTCTTTCAACCTGGGATTATGACCAGCTCTGCAAACTCCACCAGCTCGCTTCTATCATTTTGGAAGCAGCGGAGAGCGTCACTGTGAACTTTAAATAACAGTTAAAACACATTTGAACAGTGAAGAGAACCGTTAGTCACGTTGACTTCAGAGCCATTGTATTTATTCTATGTAGCTGACACTGTGATGCCTAATGAACAAGGCAAACAGCGGGTTTGTCGACTCGGCCTGAACAATGAAACAGTCTTCTGATGGGTCACCGGCCAGACCACCCACCCCAGCGTAGTTTTCACACTAGTGGAGTCCAGAACATCTGGATCACTGTTTACTTAACCTTCATGGGCCTGAGAAAGTAGCATCAACTCCTCACACAGGCTTTTTATCACTAATCACAATGATCTCAATGTCACTCAACTTCAGAATTGATCGTTGGTTAGACCGAGTAGACACCAGTCCTGTCCACTCAACTGATGGGCAACTAGAGTCACTCCAGTGGGGAGTGTGAGTGGGGACAGTGATGATAACAGTTTGGGATTAGTATGGTCATATGAAGATAATATCTGATATTGTTTGATGTAAAATGGGTTATGGTTCCTATAGGCTAGTGCCAACTCAGAGAGGAGCTACTGTAGTGGTGTTTGTGTATTGGAGCCAGACAGGAAATACACTCTGGCCCATTGTTCAAGGGGCCTCTTTTCATAGTCATGGCCAGGGGACGGCCTTAACCACCTAGACTCTGACACCCTTAACCACCTAAACGCCCTTAACCACCTAAACTCTGACACCCTTAACCACCTAAACTCTGACACCCTTTACCACCTAAACTCTGACACCCTTTACCACCTAAATCTGACACCCTTTACCACCTAAACGCCCTTAACCACCTAAACTCTGACACCCTTAACTGCCTAAACCCTGACACCCTTAACCACCTAAACTCTGACACCCTTTACCACCTAAATCTGACACCCTTTACCACCTAAACTCTGACACCCTTAACTGCCTAAACTCTGACACCCTTAACCACCTAAACGCCCTTAACGGCCTAAACTCTGACACCCTTAACCACCTAAACTCTGACACCCTTAACCACCTAAACTCTGACACCCTTAACCACCTAAACTCTGACACCCTTAACCACCTAAACTCTGACACCCTTTACCACCTAAACTCTGACACCCTTTACCACCTAAACTCTGACACCCTTAACTGCCTAAACTCTGACACCCTTAACCACCTAAACTCTGACACCCTTTACCACCTAAACTCTGACACCCTTTACCACCTAAACTCTGACACCCTTAACCACCTAAACTCTGACACCCTTTACCACCTAAACTCTGACACCCTTAACCACCTAAACTCTGACACCCTTAACCACCTAAACTCTGACACCCTTAACCACCTAAACTCTGACACCCTTTACCACCTAAACTCTGACACCCTTTACCACCTAAACTCTGACACCCTTAACTGCCTAAACTCTGACACCCTTAACCACCTAAACTCTGACACCCTTTACCACCTAAACTCTGACACCCTTAACCACCTAAACTCTGACACCCTTAACGGCCTAAACTCTGACACCCTTAACCACCTAAACTCTGACACCCTTTACCACCTAAACTCTGACACCCTTAACCACCTAAACTCTGACACCCTTAACCACCTAAACGCCCTTAACCACCTAAACTCTGACACCCTTAACCACCTAAACTCTGACACCCTTAACCACCTAAACGCCCTTAACCACCTAAACTCTGACACCCTTTACCACCTAAACTCTGACACCCTTTACCACCTAAACTCTGACACCCTTTACCACCTAAACTCTGACGCCCTTAACTGCCTAAACTCTGACACCCTTTACCACCTAAACTCTGACACCCTTTACCACCTAAACTCTGACACCCTTAACGGCCTAAACTCTGACACCCTTTACCTATTAACTGTTTCCATCACCTTTTATGGCATGCGTTTGTGTTTTGTGGACTATATTTCTCTTTCATTTTCAACTGCTCAGGTGAAAGGCAGCTGTATACGTGGAATGACAACCAGTAGGCTCATCCACAATTGACACATGATTGAATGAGAAAGCCCAGAGAGACACTCTGAAGAGAAAGCCCAGAGAGGCACTCTGAAGAGAAAGCCCAGAGAGACACTCTGAAGAGAAAGACCAGAGAGACACTCTGAAGAGAAAGCCCAGAGAGACACTCTGAAGAGAAAGCCCAGAGAGACACTCTGAAGAGAAAGACCAGAGAGACACTCTGAAGAGAAAGCCCAGAGAGACACTCTGAAGAGAAAGACCAGAGAGACACTCTGAAGAGAAAGCCCAGAGAGACACTCTGAAGAGAAAGCCCAGAGAGACACTCTGAAGAGAAAGACCAGAGAGACACTCTGAAGAGAAAGCCCAGAGAGACACTCTGAAGAGAAAGCCCAGAGAGGCACTCTGAAGAGAAAGCCCAGAGAGACACTCTGAAGAGAAAGCCCAGAGAGACACTCTGAAGAGAAAGCCCAGAGAGGCACTCTGAAGAGAAAGCCAAGAGGCACTCTGAAGAGAAAGACCAGAGAGACTCTGAAGAGAAAGCCCAGAGGCACTCTGAAGCACTGTCATCATTATTATCACAGTGCTGAAAGGGGCTGCTTTTGGCGCCTGATCGACACATTTAGCAGCCACTGTAACCATGCCCTTTCTAGTCTATCACACACCTATCACTAACCATCACTAATGAGTTTATGAAGCCATTATAGAATGCCTCAGTGTCCAGCCTCTGTCACCTAGATGCTGCTGCTGCCACTGGGTCGTTGTGCTAGGACAATAAGGAGCAATGGGCCTCAGGACTCAACTTGACTATGAATGGGGCTGGAATGAATGGACAGGTATGGTCCGTCTGGCTCCAATCCACAACTAGACCCAGACCCTGGCTCAGGCCAAGTCCTGGACCCCGGTTGTAGAAAGGACCACCGACCCTGTCTTTTATTTATTTATTTCACCTTTATTTAACCAGGTAAGCCAGTTGAGAACAAGTTCTCATTTACAACTGCGACCTGGCCAAGATAAAGCAAAGCAGTGCGATAAAAACAACAACACAGAGTTACATATGGGGTAAAACAAAACATACAGTCAAAAATACAACAGAAAATCTATATACAGTGTGTGCAAATGTAGCAAGTTATGGAGGTAAGGCTCTGTCGCAGCCGGCCGCGACCGGGAGACCCATTGGGCAGCGCACAATTGGCCCAGCGTCGTCCAGGGTAGGGGAGGGAATGGCCGGCAGGGATGTCGCTCAGTTGATAGAGCATGGCGTTTGCAACGCCAGGGTTGTGGGTTCATTTCCCACGGGGGACCAGTATGAAAAAAAAAAAAAATATATATATATGTATTCACTAACTGTAAGTCGCTCTGGATAAGAGCATCTGCTAAATGACTAAAATGTAAAATGTAAATGTAATAAATAGGCCATAGTGCAAAATAATTACAATTAGTATTAACACTGGAATGATAGAGATGAGATGATGTGCAAATAGAGAAACTGGGGTGCAAATGAGCAAAAATAAATAACAATATGGGGATGAGGTAGTTGGGTGGGCTAATTACAGGTGCAGTGATCGGTAAGGTGCAGTGATCGGTAAGGTGCAGTGGTCGGTAAGGTGCAGTGGTCAGTAAGGTGCAGTGGTCGGTAAGGTGCAGTGATCGGTAAGGTGCAGTGGTCGGTAAGGTGCAGTGGTCGGTCAGGTGCAGTGGTCGGTCAGGTGCAGTGATCGGTAAGGTGCAGTGATCGGTAAGGTGCAGTGATCGGTAAGGTGCAGTGATCGGTCAGGTGCAGTGATCGGTAAGGTGCAGTGGTCGGTAAGGTGCAGTGATCGGTCAGGTGCAGTGATCGGTAAGGTGCAGTGATCGGTAAGGTGCAGTGATCGGTAAGGTGCAGTGATCGGTAAGGTGCGGTGGTCGGTAAGGTGCAGTGGTCGGTAAGGTGCAGTGGTCGGTAAGGTGCAGTGATCGGTAAGGTGCAGTGATCGGTAAGGTGCAGTGATCGGTAAGGTGCTCTGACAACTGACGCTTAAAGTTAGTGAAGGAGAATATAATAGAACACACCTTTTAATTTGATATGTGTAATGATGTGTAATGATGTGTAATGATGTGTAATGATGTGTGATGATGTGTGATGATGTGTAATGATGTGTGATGATGTGTGATGATGTGTAATGATGTGTAATGATGTGTGATGATGTGTGATGATGTGTAATGATGTGTGATGATGTGTGATGATGTGTAATGATGTGTAATGATGTGTGATGATGTGTGATGATGTGTAATGATGTGTAATGATGTGTAATGAATGCATTGGGAATCTTCTCTCCTCACCTGTCAGCTTTGATAACACCTGATTTGAGGGTCAGCCATGACGCCTGCACAAGGTTATTGTTAACATGTCTTTGAGCTGGATCATGTGATGTGTCTTTGAGCTGGATCATGTGATGTGTCTTTGAGCTGGATCATGTGATATGTAATGACAGCTGGTCTGGTAAACTGAAACCTTGAATGTGAAACTCTACACCTTTTCCGTCTGTCATGCAAGATGTATGGTTGAACCAGCGAGACATAAGTTGTAATAAACTGTCATTACATTTTGGTGATGACAAAACGCTGTGTGTTTGACTTTGTGGAACTGTGAACTGTGGCTAGGGCTTGAGATGAGCAGTTTTATATTCCTAGAATAAAATGCATGTTTAGATACGTAGCCACTGCCTACATTTTTGTCCAAGCCTGAAGAACACTAATGGTATTTGACTTTTGTGTGTTAGTGATACAAACATTACATTTACATTTTCGTCATTTAGCAGACGCTCTTATCCAGAGCGACTTACAAATTGGTGCGTTCACCTTATGATAGCCAGTGGGATAACCACTTTATAATATTTCTTAATTTTTTTTTGGGGGGGTGGGGTAGAAGGATTACTTTATCCTATCCCAGGTATTCCTTAAAGAGGTTGGGTAACAATAGTGCAATGGAATCTAACATGTTCTTACATGTAAAGGTCATAGCAGGAGTATGTCAGACAGGTAGTTATGTACTCACCATGGTTAACATATTTAACCAGGTTTATCAAGGTGTAGCTAAATGGGATATGGTTAACATATTTAACCAGGTTTATCAAGGTGTAGCTAAATGGGATATGGTTAACATATTTAACCAGGTTTATCAAGGTGTAGCTAAATGGGATATGGTTAACATATTTAACCAGGTTTATCAAGGTGTAGCTAAATGGGATATGGTTAACACATTTAACCAGGTTTATCAAGGTGTAGCTAAATGGGATATGGTTAACACATTTAACCAGGTTTATCAAGGTGTAGCTAAATGGGATATGGTTAACATATTTAACCAGGTTTATCAAGGTGTAGCTAAATGGGATATGGTTAACATATTTAACCAGGTTTATCAAGGTGTAGCTAAATGGGATATGGTTAACATATTTAACCAGGTTTATCAAGGTGTAGCTAAATGGGATATGGTTAACATATTTAACCAGGTATATCAAGGTGTAGCTAAATGGGATATGGTTAACATATTTAACCAGGTATATCAAGGTGTAGCTAAATGGGATATGGTTAACATATTTAACCAGGTTTATCAAGGTGTAGCTAAATGGGATATGGTTAACATATTTAACCAGGTTTATCAAGGTGTAGCTAAATGGGATATGGTTAACATATTTAACCAGGTTTATCAAGGTGTAGCTAAATGGGATATGGTTAACATATTTAACCAGGTTTATCAAGGTGTAGCTAAATGGGATATGGTTAACATATTTAACCAGGTTTATCAAGGTGTAGCTAAATGGGATATGGTTAACATATTTAACCAGGGCCTATTCACAGTGCTGCTGGTTATGGGGCCTATTCACAGTGCTGCTGGTTATGTTGCCTATTCACAGTGCTGCTGGTTATGGAGCCTATTCACAGTGCTGCGGGGCCTATTCACAGTGCTGCTAGTTATGGGGCCTATTCACAGTGCTGCTGGTTATGGGGCCTATTCACAGTGCTGCTGGTTATGGGGCCTATTCACAGTGCTGCTGGTTATGGGGCCTATTCACAGTGCTGCGGGGCCTATTCACAGTGCTGCTGGTTATGGGGCCTATTCACAGTGCTGCTGGTTATGGGGCCTATTCACAGTGCTGCTGGTTATGGGGCCTATTCACAGTGCTGCTGGTTATGGGGCCTATTCACAGTGCTGCGGGGCCTATTCACAGTGCTGCTGGTTATGGGGCCTATTCACAGTGCTGCTGGTTATGGGGCCTATTCACAGTGCTGCTGGTTATGGGGCCTATTCACAGTGCTGCTGGTTATGGGGCCTATTCACAGTGCTGCTGGTTATGGGGCCTATTCACAGTGCTGCTGGTTATGGGGCCTATTCACAGTGCTGCTGGTTATGGGGCCTATTCACAGTGCTGCTGGTTATGTTGCCTATTCACAGTGCTGCTGGTTATGTGTGTTTCTTTGAAACACTGGCTACACTACATTTCTAACTTTTAAAGGATGAGTTTCCAGAAGCATGGGCTAAATCATGCAATGGAGCCAATGGCTTTGGTAAATGTCCATTTTTTTTGGTAAAAAAATAACTAGGTTACTCATTTCAAAGCATAGACAGATAGTTTCAAAGTAACATTACCAGGTGATCAATGACTTCCGAAGCTTCGTTTGATCACATGCTTTTTCGAACCGTGTGTTGCAAAATGCGAGATCCCACTGATTTCTCCATGGTACCGGTGCTTTCTTTGATGCAAACACAGACCTTAACAGTTTTATTTTCAGTTTATAGCACCTGAGCGATAGCTCAGCAGGTAGGGTCGGGATTTAGGATCAGACACCAGCATAGGCTCAAGATCTATGGTTGAAAAATTATTTTCTGTGAAACCATACTATCTTCCCATTGTTGTTCAAATAATTTGTTTGATTTAGTGTAGCCTATAATAATATTTTGTCTTCAGCATCCTCAATAATACCACAGATGCACAGTTTTTTAAGAAATAGTGACCCTGCAGGCAAAAATGTTCAGTAGGATGTGAACACCACTTTCTAATGATATTATGGTTGTCAATGCTCACACCTGTCCACTGCGCCACAAAGTTTAGATAAATGCAATTGGAAAACAAGTCTATATAAACATCAAACAAGCTGATAGTTATTCCTGACCAGCAGATGTTACTAATGTGCACTGTGTAATTAACCCTCCCGTTGTCCTAGGGTCAAAATGACCCGCCACTGTGTTGAACCAACTTTATTTAATTTTTATATTTTTGGGATCATTTGTGAGAAGGAGGCAGTGAGACTTTAAAGAAAGTATCACTGCCTCCTTCTCACAAATGATCCAAAAAATATACAAATTAAATAAAGTTGGTTCAACACAGTGGCGGGTCATTTTGACCCTAGGACAACGGGAGGGTTAACTGTTTTTGAAAGCCCCAAAGGGATCAGAAAGCCTGGGTTTCCCAACACTGACAATCACTGGACAGGTAACATAAACTGTTAGTGATGGGAAGATTGATACCGAAGCTTCGAAGCTCGGATGCAGTTTTCAAAGCATTACTGATCTGACACTCGTTTCAAAGTAACATTATCACAGGATCAATAGCATCTGAAGCTTTGTTTGATCACGTGGTTTTTCAAACCATGTGTTGAAAAATGTGAGATCCCACTGATTCCGCAGTGGTTCCGGTAGTTTCTTCGATTCCAAGTTGCTTTCAAACACCGACCTCTACTGGACACAGTACTTACAATATAGTACAATATAGGATTTCTTTATGTAATAACACCTGTACGCTAGCTCAGCAGGTAGAGTCGGCGACCAGAACAGGGAAAAGGGGTTGAATCCCGCCGAATGCATGTTTCTTAGAAAATCGTTTTATATGACATCATACTTTCTGCACGTTGTTGTTCAAACAATTCATTTGATTTAGGTAAGTATAAGCTTCTGTCTGAAGCATCCTAAATAATATCATAGATTCATCGTTTTTTGACAGTAAAAAAAAGGCGCGCATGATGGAAGGTGCCAACCTGTAATGGTAGCTGACAGTAGGCTGCTAGCACCCGCCATTAACCCATACCTCGACTAACCGCTGTGCCACAGAGATGTGATGAAGATCGGTTGTCAGGTAGCCTTGTGGTTAGAGGGTTGAGCCCAGTAACCATAAATTCGCTGGTTAGAACCTGTCGCTGATGAGGTCCTTCACCCATAGCTGGGGCGGCAGGTAGTTTAGTGGTTAAGAGCGTCGTGCCAGTAGCCGTAAAGGTTGCTGGTTCAAATCCCCTAGGTGATGAGCTCCTTCACCCATAGCTGGGGCGGCAGGTAGCTTAGTGGTTAAGAGCGTCGTGCCAGTAGCCGTAAAGGTTGCTGGTTCTAATCCCCGAGCCGACTAGGTGATGAGGTCCTTCACCCATAGCTGGGGCGGCAGGTAGCTTAGTGGTTAAGAGCGTCGTGCCAGTAGCCGTAAAGGTTGCTGGTTCAAATCCCCTAGGTGATGAGCTCCTTCACCCATAGCTGGGGCGGCAGGTAGCTTAGTGGTTAAGAGCGTCGTGCCAGTAGCCGTAAAGGTTGCTGGTTCTAATCCCCGAGCCGACTAGGTGATGAGGTCCTTCACCCATAGCTGGGGCGGCAGGTAGCTTAGTGGTTAAGAGCGTCGTGCCAGTAGCCGTAAAGGTTGCTTGTTCAAATCCCCTAGGTGATGAGCTCCTTCACCCATAGCTGGGGCGGCAGGTAGCTTAGTGGTTAAGAGCGTTGTGCCAGTAACCGTAAAGGTTGCTGGTTCTAATCCCCGAGCCGACTAGGTGATGAGGTCCTTCACCCATAGCTGGGGCGGCAGGTAGCTTAGTGGTTAAGAGCGTTGTGCCAGTAACCGTAAAGGTTGCTGGTTCTAATCCCCGAGCCGACTAGGTGATGAGGTCCTTCACGCATAGCTCCAGGGTCCGTACTACTATGCAGCCCTACAAAGGCAAAACACATTAACTATAAATTTGGTCAAAAATCTTTGATCTGTTGGAATGGTCAGGTATCTTATGAATGTGGTATTTAGTTTCCTGACACAAAAAACAAGCCAGTTGATCAGAATGTGTAATGGAGTATCAGAAATTGATGTCTGTCTAGACAGAAAAATACATTTTGTTGTGTTACAGCCTGATTTTAAAATTGATTAAAATTAGATTTTTTTTCACTGGCATACACCGTAATGTCGAAGGGGCCCGAGTGGTGCAGTGGTCTAAGGCACTGCATCGCAGTGCTAGCTGTGCCACTAGAGATCCTGGTTTGAATCTGTCGTATCCGGCCGCGACTGGGAGACCCATTGGGCGGGTCACAATTGGCCCAGCGTCGTCTAGGGTAGGGGAGGGAGTGGCCGGCAGGGATGTAGCTCAGTTGGTAGAGCATGGCGTTTGCAACGCCAGGGTTGTGGGTTTGTTTCCCACGGGGGGCCAGTATGAAAAATTAAATAATGTAACTCACTAACTGTACGTTTCTCTGGATAAGAGCGTCTGCTAAATGACTAAAAAGCTGAAATTTCTTGAGTAAGTAAGTATTCAACCCCTTTGTTATGTCAAGCCTAAATAAGTTCAGGAGTAAAACGTTGCTTAACAAGTCACATAGTAAGTTGCATGGACTCACTCTGTGTGCAATAATAGTGTTTAACATGGTTTTTGAATAACTACCTCATCTCTGTACCCCACGCATACATTATCTGTAAGGTCACACATACAATTACAGTGCCTTGCAAAAGTATTCATCCCCCTTGGTGTTTTCCCTATTTTGTTGCATTACAACCTGTAATTTAACTGGATTTTTATTTGGATTTCATGTAATGGATATACACAAAATAGTCCAAATTGGTGAAGTGAAATTTAAAAAATAACTTGTTTCAGATTTTTTTTTTTTTTTTTTAAATAACGGAAAAGTGGTGCTTGCATATGTATTCACCCCCTTTGCTATGAAGCACCTAAATAAGATCTGGTGCAACCAATTACCTTCAGAAGTCACATAATTAGTTAAATAAAGTCCACCTGTGTGCAATCTAAGTGTCACATGATCTCAGTATATATACACCTGTTCTGAAAGGCCCCAGAGTCTGCAACACCACTAAGCAAGGGGCACCACCAAGCAAGCGGCACCATGAAGACCAAGGAGCTCTCCAAACAGGTCAGGGACAAAGTTGTGGAGAAGTACAGATCAGGGTTGGGTTATAAAACAATATCCGAAACTTTGAACATCCCACGGAGCACCATTAAATCCATTATAAAAAAATTGAAAGAATATGGCACCACAACAAACCTGCCAAGAGAGGGCCGCCCACCAAAACTCACGGACCAGGCAAGGAGGGCATTAATCAGAGAGGCAACAAAGAGACCAAAGATAACCCTGAAGGAGCTGCAAAGCTCAACAGCGGAGATTGGAGTATCTGTCCATAGGACCACTTTACACTCCACAGAGCTGGGCTTTACGGAAGAGTGGCCAGAAAAAAAGCCATTGCTTAAAGAAAAAAATAAGCAAACACGTTTGGTGTTCGCCAAAAGGCATGTGGGAGACTCCCCAAACATATGGAAGAAGGAACTCTGGTCAGATGAGACTAAAACTGAGCTTTTTGGCCATCAAGGAAAACGCTATGTCTGGCGCAAACCCAACACCTCTCATCACCCCGAGAACACCATCCGCACAGTGAAGCAAGGTGGTGGCAGCATCATGCTGTGGGGATGTTTTTCATTGGCAGGGACTGGGAAACTGGTCAGAATTGAAGGAATGATGGATGGCGCTAAATACAGGGAAATTCTTGAGGGAAACCTGTTTCAGTCTTCCAGAGATTTGAGACTGTGATGGAGGTTCACCTTCCAGCAGGACAATGACCCTAAGCATACTGCTAAAGCAACACTCGAGTGGTTTAAGGGGAAACATTTAAATGTCTTGGAATGGCCTAGTCAATGCCCAGACCTCAATCCAATTGAGAATCTGTGGTATGACTTAAAGATTGCTGTACACCAGCGGAACCCATCCAACTTGAAGGAGCTGGAGCAGTTTTGCCTTGAAGAATGGGAAAAAATCCCAGTGGCTAGATGTGCCAAGCTTATAGAGACAGACCCCAAGAGACTTGTAGCTGTAATTTCTGCAAAAGGTGGCTCTACAAAGTATTGACTTTGGGGGGGTGAATAGCTATGCACGCTCAAGTATTCTGTTTTTTAAAATCTTATTTCTTGTTTGTTTCACAAGAAAAAATATTTTGCATCTTCAAAGTGGTAGGCATGTTGTGTAAATCAAATGATACAACCCCCCCAAAAATCCATTTTAATTCCAGGTTGTAAGGCAACAAAATAGGAAAAATGCCAA
>NC_140005.1:2177649-2203453 GCF_964263955.1 Coregonus lavaretus
CAACAGGCCTCACCACAGGCCTCACTACAGGCCTCACCACAGGCCTCACAACAGGCCTCACAACAGGCCTCACTACAGGCCTCACCACAGGCCTCACAACAGGCCTCACCACAGGCCTCACAACAGGCCTCACCACAGGCCTCACTACAGGCCTCACTACAGGCCTCACTACAGGCCTCACAACAGGCCTCACAACAGGCCTCACTACAGGCCTCACAACAGGCCTTACTACAGGCCTCACCACAGGCCTCACCACAGGCTTCACCACAGGCCTCACTACAGGCCTCACTACAGGCCTCACCACAGGCCTCACAACAGGCCTCACCACAGGCCTCACTACAGGCCTCACCACAGGCCTCACAACAGGCCTCACAACAGGCCTCACTACAGGCCTCACCACAGGCCTCACAACAGGCCTCACCACAGGCCTCACAACAGGCCTCACCACAGGCCTCACTACAGGCCTCACTACAGGCCTCACTACAGGCCTCACAACAGGCCTCACAACAGGCCTCACAACAGGCCTCACTACAGGCCTCACCACAGGCCTCACAACAGGCCTCACCACAGGCCTCACCACAGGCCTCACTACAGGCCTCACTACAGGCCTCACAACAGGCCTCACAACAGGCCTCACAACAGGCCTCACTACAGGCCTCACTACAGGCCTCACAACAGGCCTCACCACAGGCCTCACTACAGGCCTCACTACAGGCCTCACCACAGACATCATAACAGACATCATAACAGGCCTCATCATATTGCTGGACCCCAGGAAGAGTAGCTGCTGCCATGGCATAATCAATTATTATTTAGGAGGAAGATGGTGGTCAGTAGTTTGACATCAAACAGGACCACACAGGCTGAGCTGGCTAAAGGACCGCTTTTAGACATCTAGGGACATCTAGTGGCCGCAGTAAGAGAAGTCTAGGGGGCACCTCCTGCTACTCTTCATCCTAATGGCCGCAGTAAGAGAAGTCTAGGGTGCACCTCCCGCTACACTTCATCCTAATGGCCGCAGTAAGAGAAGTCTAGGGGGCACCTCCCGCTACTCTTCATCTAGTGGCCGCAGTAAGAGAAGTCTAGGGTGCACCTCCTGCTACTCTTCATCTAGTGGCCGCAGTAAGAGAAGTCTAGGGTGCACCTCCCGCTACTCTTCATCCTAATGGCCGCAGTAAGAGAAGTCTAGGGTGCACCTCCCGCTACTCTTCATCCTAATGGCCGCAGTAAGAGAAGTCTAGGGGGCACCTCCCGCTACTCTTCATCCTAATGGCCGCAGTAAGAGAAGTCTAGGGTGCACCTCCTGCTACTCTTCATCTAGTGGCCGCAGTAAGAGAAGTCTAGGGTGCACCTCCTGCTACTCTTCATCTAGTGGCCGCAGTAAGAGAAGTCTAGGGTGCACCTCCCGCTACTCTTCATCTAGTGGCCGCAGTAAGAGAAGTCTAGGGGGCACCTCCTGCTACTCTTCATCCTAATGGCCGCAGTAAGAGAAGTCTAGGGTGCACCTCCCGCTACTCTTCATCTAGTGGCCGCAGTAAGAGAAGTCTAGGGGGCACCTCCCGCTACTCTTCATCCTAATGGCCGCAGTAAGAGAAGTCTAGGGTGCACCTCCCGCTACTCTTCATCTAGTGGCCGCAGTAAGAGAAGTCTAGGGGGCACCTCCCGCTACTCTTCATCCTAATGGCCGCAGTAAGAGAAGTCTAGGGTGCACCTCCCGCTACTCTTCATCCTAATGGCCGCAGTAAGAGAAGTCTAGGGGGCACCTCCCGCTACTCTTCATCCTAATGGCCGCAGTAAGAGAAGTCTAGGGTGCACCTCCCGCTACTCTTCATCTAATGGCCGCAGTAAGAGAAGTCTAGGGGGCACCTCCTGCTACTCTTGATCTAGTGGCCGCAGTAAGAGAAGTCTAGGGTGCACCTCCCGCTACTCTTCATCTAGTGGCCGCAGTAAGAGAAGTCTAGGGTGCACCTCCTGCTACTCTTCATCTAGTGGCCGCAGTAAGAGAAGTCTAGGGTGCACCTCCCGCTACTCTTCATCCTAATGGCCGCAGTAAGAGAAGTCTAGGGGGCACCTCCTGCTACTCTTCATCCCAATGCTCTAGAAGTCCTTCCCACACATTTATAAGCATTGGATTGATGTAAGCCTGGACTGGAGAGAGTTTCTCCATATTTCTTACACCACTTCTTTCCGTTGAAATCTGTGAAAGGAAGTGTACGAGTGCACACTTCGGGAGAGAGTATTGGCAGAGAGGTAGAGGCGAAGCGAGAGGTTTCACTCTCGCCAAAATCAGTCCAAAATAAGACCAATGCATTTCTTTGAAATGTAATGTCATGTAATATTTTAAATTGTAAGTAACTGCCTTAATGTTGCTGGACCCCAGGAAGAGTAGCTGCTGCCTTGGCAGCAGCTTATGGGGATCCTTAATAAATGCAAATACAAATGATGGGGTATTCTGTGTAGGTGGGTGAGAAAAAAAAGTAAATTTAATCAATTTTGAATTCAGGCTGCAACACAACAAAATGTGGAATAAGGCAATGGGTTTGAATACTTTCTGGAGGCACTGTATGTTTTGTTTTGCTGGATGTCTACCCCGCATTTTCCTGTACTTAACTCACATGTTATTCACTTTTCAATGACCTGAAAGCTAGATAGATGGAGTCTGTGTGTGTACTTCCGTTTGTGTACCACCGTAGGGTAAAGCAACGCACGAGTTGAAAATATTGATCGCATGCAGTACACAGAACGCACCGCAGCCTAGTGCTGAACCCCCAACTAGTGTTGCGGACTGCTCCATTGACAATGAATGACTTCCTCCAGAACCAATGCATCTGGTGGACACGAGGCTTCATCTCGATATCTGCTATGCTGCTCGTAGCAACGTCATTTCGCTGAGTCTACCTTTAACTCACTGAGTATGGTTACATGCACACAATAATGTGATTATTGTGGATAGTCAGATTAATATAATAGTTTGATTTAAAAAAAATAACGTTTACATGCTTTGCAAGATGAATGATTTCCCTAATAATCCTGTTTACATGGACACATCTGAAATCAGGCTACCTAACGGCACTCTGATAAATGCGGAAAATCACCAATAAAAATAAACGTTTTACTACAGCGACCATGTTATTTTAAGGAAGCATATTTGATTCTGAGTTCGGACATATAATGTTTGTATGTGAAACTACTTCTAACGCCTCATGTCCACCAGATGCGTCAAACTCTCTGCGTTCCGGAGGAAGTCATTCATTGTCAATGGAGCAGTCCGCAACGCTAGTTGGGGGTGCCGCACTAGGCTGCGGTGCGTTCTGTGTACCACATGCGATCAATATTTTCAATTGGTGTGTTGCTTTACCGTGAGGTGGTACAAATGGAAGTGCACACATGGGTATTGTTCCAAAATGCATACTTGTGTTCTATCTAGAGCGTATAGCGAGTACGTAAGTCAACCATTATTTTTCAAGTGCGATTTCAAACATAAGAATGTGAAAAGCAAGTATGTCCTAAGTTTACCAGACGTTCTATAATCATACTTGCGAGGGAGGTCTGGAAAACAAAGCACCCATGGGATAATACTTTTACGTTCCCTTCGCCAGGGAGGCTATCCCATAACATCTTGCGATGTAGCGAAAACTCCCAAAACGTTTGAATTAATGGTGGATTGAAGTCGCCGCTTAGGAGAAAATGTTCCAGAGGAATAAGGAATAACTTTGTAAAATGTAAGTATTACGTTTATTTATTCACCAAAATATATTAAAATGTTCAACAAATTACTTTCATATAAATGTTGAATTCAAATGTTGAGTCACTGTGGATTATCAGGCCGCTTGTCAAGGTGAGTCAGTTAGCTCGTCGGACACGATGGCTAGCTAGCAGGCGATCTCGTCCTGGTTATCAGTTGTTTAGGGACGAACAACTAAATTAACTAATCGTAAAATCAGCAGTGTCAATTGTGAAGACCTGGACAGTTTTTTAATTCCTGAATTGGTGAACTTGCTAGCCAGCTAATGACAAATATGGCTAATCGTTTTTTTCCTGTTTGTTTTCAGGACAGATGGCAACTGATGTGTTCATTTCACTCCATGGCATTGGCAGGACAAAACAGTTGTGCCCGACTGGTTTGGAGGTAAGACATTTTAACAACATCTGATTAAAAACCTAGGAAATGCAGCCAGCTGTGTTGTGTTCATTCTAGGCTCGCTAGCCAGCCAATGATCAGTCCATTCTAACATGATCAGTCAATATGTGACACTCTGGCTCCACGGACCTTGATATTTGAGCCAGGGTTGTTTAATTTCATTGGTTGGGTGTATTTCTATGTTGGGGATTTCTGGTTGTGCAGTTCTATGTTTGGGTTAATTGTTCTTTATGTTGATTAGTCATATGACTCCCAATCGGAGGTAACGAGTGTCAGCTGTCGGCTCGTTATCTCTGATTGGGAGCCATATTTATACGGTGTGGTTTCACCTTGGTTTTGTGGGTTTTTGTTTCCTTGTTGCTGTTAGTGTATATCAGTATTTTGGACTTCACTTTCGTCCTATTTGGTTTGTTGTTTTTGATCGTGGTTTCTTTAATTAAATAAAGTCTACGATGTTCGCTCAACACGCTGCGCTTTGGTCTCCTCCTTTCGACGATCGTGACAGAAAAACCCACCATAAAAGGACCAAGCAGCGCGTCCAGGAGCCAAGGGTCTGGACATGGAAGGAACTGTTGGACGGTAAAGGGTCCTGGACTTGGAAGGAGATCCTGGAGGGTATGGATCGCCGTCCATGGAGCGAGACGGTGGAGAGGCGACGGCGAGAGGAGCAACGGCGTCGGCAGAGCCAACGTCGGAAGGACGAGAGGCAACCCCAAGAAATTTTTTGGGGGGGGCACATGGCTTGGGCGACTGAGCAGCAGGAGGCGGCCACAAGGCAGATGCAGAAGGCTACCAGGTTAAGGGGGCTGACGGAGGCAGAGAAGGGACGGATTCAGGAGGCTACCAGGTTAAGGGGGCTACTGGGTAAAGCAGGGAAGGAAGGTGTAGAGGCTCGGCGAGAGGTACTGGGGTGTGTAACCAGTCCGGTCCGGCCCGTTCCTAATCCCGAGGTACAGCCAGTAGTGTGTGTTCCCCGTACGGTACGGCCTGTTCCGGCCCCTCGCACTAAGTGTACGGTGCGCGTCGCCAGCCCGGTTCGGCCTGTTCCTGCCACCCGCACCAAGTGTACGGTGCGCGTCGCCAGCCCAGCCCGGCCTGTTCCTGAGCCTCATACGAAGCCTACGGTGCGCGTCGCCAGCCCAGCCCGGCCTGTTCCTACTCCCCGCACCAGGGATACGGTGCGCTTCGCCAGCCCAGCCCGGCCTGTTCCGGCCACTCGCACCAGGGATACGGTGCGCGTCGCCAGCCCAGCCCGGCCTGTTCCTACTCCACGCACCAGGGATACGGTGCGCTTCACCAGCCCGGCCCGGCCTGTTCCGGCCTCTCGCACCAGAGATACGGTGCGCGTCGCCAGCCCAGCCCGGCCTGTTCCTGCTCTCCGCACTAGGCCTCATGTGCGTCCCCAGGGTCCAGCATGCCCTGTTGCTGCTCTCCGCACTAGGCCTTATGTGCGTCCCCAGGGCCAAGCATGCCCTGTTGCTGCTTCCCGCACTAGCCCTGAGAGGCGTGTCCTCAGCCCGGTACCTCCAGTTCCGGCACCACGCATCAGGCCTACGGTGCGTCCCCAGGGCCAAGCATGCCCTATTGCTTCTCCCCGCACTAGCCCTGAGATGCGTGTCCTCAGCCCGGTACCTCCTGTTCCGGCACCACGCACCAGGCCTACGATGCGCCTCAGACGGCCAGAGTCTGCCGTCTGCCCAACGGGGCCTGAACTGTCCGTCTGCCCAACGCCGTCTGAACTGCCCGTCTGCCCAACGGCGCCTGAACTGCCCGTCTGCCCAACGCCGTCTGAACTGTCCGTCTGCCAAGCACCGCAGGAGCTGCCCGTCGGTACTGAGCCTGCAAAGCCGCCCGTCTGCCATGAGCCTTCAGAGCCGTCCGCCAGACCGGAGCCGCTAGAGCTCTCCGCCAGACAGGAGCAGCCGGAGCCTTCCGCCAGACAGGATCAGCCAGAGCCTTCCGCCAGACAGGATCAGCCAGAGCCTTCCGCCAGACAGGATCAGCCAGAGCCTTCCGCCAGACAGGAGCAGCCAGAGCCTTCCGCCAGACAGGATCGGCCAGAGCCTTCCGCCAGACAGGATCAGCCAGAGCCTTCTGCCAGACAGGATCAGCCAGAGCCTTCTGCCAGACAGGATCAGCCAGAGCCTTCCGCCAGCCAGGATCCGCCAGAGCCGTCCAGCCAGGATCCGCCAGAGCCGTCCAGCCAGGATCCGCCAGAGCCGTCCAGCCAGGATCCGCCAGAGCCAGCTAGTCAGGTACTGTCCCTTAGCCCGGTGCGGCCCCTTAGTTCAGGGCTGCCCCTTAGTCCGGTGCTGCCCCTTAGTCCGGTGCCGCCCCTTAATCCAGTGGGGTTTAGTTGGGGGGTGGTCATGTGGAGGGGGATACGGAAGCGGAGAGTGACTAAGGTGGGGTGGGGACCACGACCTGGGCCAGAGCCGCCACCATGGACAGACGCCCACCCAGACCCTCCCCTAGACTGTATGCTGGTGCGCCCGGAGGTCGCACCTTTAGGGGGGGGTAATGTGACACTCTGGCTCCACGGACCTTGATATTTGAGCCAGGGTTGTTTAATTTCATTGGTTGGGTGTATTTCTATGTTGGGGATTTCTGGTTGTGCAGTTCTATGTTTGGGTTAATTGTTCTTTATGTTGATTAGTCATATGACTCCCAATCGGAGGTAACGAGTGTCAGCTGTCGGCTCGTTATCTCTGATTGGGAGCCATATTTATACGGTGTGGTTTCACCTTGGTTTTGTGGGTTTTTGTTTCCTTGTTGCTGTTAGTGTATATCAGTATTTTGGACTTCACTTTCGTCCTATTTGGTTTGTTGTTTTTGATCGTGGTTTCTTTAATTAAATAAAGTCTACGATGTTCGCTCAACACGCTGCGCTTTGGTCTCCTCCTTTCGACGATCGTGACACAATACATGCATGCGGTGTCTGTTTACCTAACGTTAGCGAACTTTCTAATTGTCACTTCCCCTCCCCTCGTGTTTCACCATTGCATTTAAAGAAAATGTTTCAAATAATGAAATGATCAATTAGTAGTAAATCTGTGACAACTTGATCAAACCTATCGATATGCAAAACTGTTTACAAAACCATTACACGTTAACAAAGGTAGTTGTGGTTAACAGCAACTTGAACCAGCACTGACAGTGAGGTTTTCTCCCCCCTTGTGTCTGCTCTGCGCATCCCACCCTATCACCCGGACAGATGGAAACAACTTGGGAACCTCCTGTCCACCAGGAAAACCCCCCCTATCCCAGGAGTTTATTCAGCAGTGTGCAGCATCACTATATTAGACGTAGATCCACACGTTATTCTCTATAATGCAGGATTGTCAGCTCATTGTAACTTAATGAAGCTCATTCTAAAATACAGACGTGGGTGATTTCTGCCCCCAGGGTACTGCACAGTGTGCAAGTTTTTATTCCTGCCCTGCACAAACACCATGTTCAACTATTCATCGTCTACTATCTAGACCACAATTAGTTGAATGAGGTGTTAGTGAAGGGCTGGAACAAAAACCTGTAAACTCATGTCCTGTGTATAAAAAAACTCTGAATGTCATGATAATTTGCCATCATGTACTGAACAAGCTTATGAATGTTGGAGGTGAATCTCCTTGATGCCCGTCACTTAGGAATGTATTATTATCCTGTATTATACTGTATTATTATTATCCTGTATTATACTGTATTATTATTATCCTGTATTATACTGTATTATTATCCTGTATTATACTGTATTATTATTATCCTGTATTATACTGTATTATTATCCTGTATTATACTGTATTATTATTATCCTGTATTATACTGTATTATTATCCTGTATTATACTGTATTATTATCCTGTATTATACTGTATTATTATTATTATCCTGTATTATACTGTATTATTATTATTATCCTGTATTATACTGTATTATTATTATTATCCTGTATTATACTGTATTATTATTATCCTGTATTATACTGTATTATTATTATCCTGTATTATACTGTATTATTATTATCCTGTATTATACTGTATTATTATTATCCTGTATTATTATTATCCTGTATTATTATTATCCTGTATTATTATTATCCTGTATTATCCTGTATTATTATTATCCTGTATTATTATTATCCTGTATTATACTGTATTATTATTATCCTGTATTATACTGTATTATTATTATCCTGTATTATCCTATATTATTATTATCCTGTATTATACTGTATTATTATTATCCTGTATTATACTGTATTATTATTATTATCCTGTATTATACTGTATTATTATTATCCTGTATTATACTGTATTATTATTATCCTGTATTATACTGTATTATTATTATCCTGTATTATACTGTATTATTATTATTATCCTGTATTATACTGTATTATTATTATTATCCTGTATTATACTGTATTATTATTATCCTGTATTATTATTATCCTGTATTATCCTATATTATCATTATCCTGTATTATTATTATCCTGTATTATACTGTATTATTATTATCCTGTATAATACTGTATTATTATTATCCTGTATTATCCTATATTATTATTATCCTGTATTATACTGTATTATTATTATCCTGTATTATACTGTATTATTATTATCCTGTATTATACCGTATTATTATTATCCTGTATTATACTGTATTATTATTATCCTGTATTATACTGTATTATTATTATCCTGTATTATACTGTATTATTATTATCCTGTATTATACTGTATTATTATTATCCTGTATTATACTGTATTATTATTATCCTGTATTATTATTATCCTGTATTATTATTATCCTGTATTATCCTGTATTATTATTATCCTGTATTATTATTATCCTGTATTATACTGTATTATTATTATCCTGTATTATACTGTATTATTATTATCCTGTATTATCCTATATTATTATTATCCTGTATTATACTGTATTATTATTATCCTGTATTATCCTGTATTATTATTATCCTGTATTATTATAATCCTGTATTATACTGTATTATTATTATCCTGTATTATACTGTATTATTATCCTGTATTATCCTATATTATTATTATCCTGTATTATACTGTATTATTATTATCCTGTATTATACTGTATTATTATCCTGTATTATACTGTATTATTATTATCCTGTATTATCCTATATTATTATTATCCTGTATTATCCTATATTATTATTATCCTGTATTATCCTGTATTATTATTATTATCCTGTATTATACTGTATTATTATTATCCTGTATTATACTGTATTATTATTATCCTGTATTATACTGTATTATTATTATCCTGTATTATACTGTATTATTATTATCCTGTATTATACTGTATTATTATTATACTGTATTATTATTATCCTGTATTATACTGTATTATTATCCTGTATTATACTGTATTATTATCATGCTGTATTATACTGTATTATTATCCTGTATTATCCTGTATTATTATTATCCTGTATTATACTGTATTATTATTATTATCCTGTATTATACTGTATTATTATCCTGTATTATACTGTATTATTATTATCCTGTATTATACTGTATTATTATTATCCTGTATTATACTGTATTATTATCCTGTATTATACTGTATTATTATTATCCTGTATTATACTGACGCTATAATGTTTCTTCTATTCTACTGAGTCAGTTACTTTATGTTAATATTCTTATGTTTTATTTGTTCTTAGTGTCATTGTCTCCCCACGGTTCTGGTTTTGAGGCTTGGGGCATCTGGGGGCTGCAGTTCGTCTGCAAGGAGAGAGACAGGCATAATATTACAATACTGTATTCATTTCATTGAATATATATTCCTGTTTGATATGCGTGCATATAATTAAATTGGACATGTTCTCCTTTATAATATGCCAGTGTTTGTTTTGTGTCAAATTAATTTAGGTTACATCAGGATGATCAAGGCCTTAATTTAACCTTTATTTAACTAGTCAAGTCAGTTAAGAACAAATTCTTATTTACAACGACGGCCTACGCCGGCCAAACCCGGACGACGCTGGGCCAATTGTGCGCCGCCCTATGGGACTCCCAATCACGGCCGGATTGTGATACAATTGTATTGCATCATATCACCTTTCAATAGTAGTTATTAATGCAGAAGGTGAATATAAAACCAAGCTATTTTGAACATCAGTGCCATTTAATAATATGCATGGGTGTTATAGTTGAATGAATTGATCACAATGCAAACCTGCTCATTGGAAATATAACACCAGCAGTCCCAATGCAATAGTAGCTTCACAGTGAAACACCACTATTCTGGCTATTTATCATTCTTAAACAGGAAGCAAAATAGCTATTTTTTCTTTTTTTGCTTCAGCCTCTGTACAATGCATGAAAGTTTACCTGTAGCAGCAGACCAAGCAATTCGCGATGGGAGGAGATAAAATTATTCTGGTCAGTTTAATTCACTAACATTAACAGGGACTGAGAAAATTGATTCCGTTACTTGTTTTTTTGTTATTCGTGTTAAATATTTCCGTTACTGGGATAGTTGTTCACTGAATTGCAACTAGTTGCTTACGCTGCTACATCGGCTACAATGTAAACCAACGTAGCTGGGTCATTCCTACATTGAGTTGACTTTTGGACCTCATAACTTTTTATGGGATTAAAAAATATATTTTTAATATTCTATCAGAAAAAGGACGTTTGACTTTCAGAAAAACATATGCAAATCAATTTATAACATTTTTGACATGCGTTTTTCTGGATTTTTTTGTTGTTATTCTGTCTCTCACTGTTCAAATAAACCTACCATTAAAATTATAGACTGATCATGGCTTTGTCAGTGGGCAAACGTACAAAATCAGCAGGTGATCAAATACTTTTTTCCCTCACTGCACATTTCTGTCATTTAGCTGACCCCTTGGTATTTTTCCTACTTTGTTGCCTTACAACCTGGAATTAAAATGGATTTTTGGGGGGTTTGTATCATTTGATTTACACAACATGCCAACCACTTTGAAGATGCAAAATATTTTTTTATTGTGAACCAAACAGAACTTGAGAGTGCATAACTATTCACCCCCCATAGTCAATACTTTGTAGAGACACCTTTTCAGTCTCTTGTGGCATGTCTTTATAAGCTTGGCACATCTAGCCACTGGAATTTTTGCCCATTCTTCAAGGCAAAACTGCTCCAGCTCCTTCAAGTTGGATGGGTTCCGCTGGTCTACAGCAATCTTTAAGTCATACCACAGATTCTCAATTGGATTGAGGTCTGGGCTTTGACTAGGCCATTCCAAGACATTTAAATGTTTCCCCTTAAACCACTCGAGTGTTGCTTTAGCAGTATGCTTAGGGTCATTGTCCTGCTGGAAGGTGAACCTCCATCCCAGTCTCAAATCTCTGGAAGACTGAAACAGGTTTCCCTCAAGAATGTCCCTATATTTAGCGCCATCCATCATAAATTTTAGTCTCATCTGACCAGAGTACCTTCTTCCATATGTTTGGGGAGTCTCCTACATGCCTTTTGGTGAACACCAATTGTGTTTGCTTATTTTTTTCTTTAAGAAATTGCTTTTTTCTGGCCACTCTTCCATAAAGCCCAGCTCTGTGGAGTGTACGGCTTAAAGTGGTCCTATGGACAGATACTCCAATCTCCGCTGTGGAGCTTTGCAGCTCCTTCAGGGTTATCTTTGGTCTCTTTGTTGCCTCTCTGATTAATGCCCTCCTTGCCTGGTCCGTGAGTTTTGGTGGGCGGCCCTCTCTTGGCAGGTTTGTTGTGGTGCCATATTCTTTCCATTTTTTAATAATGGATTTAATGGTGCTCCGTGGGATGTTCAAAGTTTCGGATATTTTTTTATAAACCAACCCTGATCTGTACTTCTCCACAACTTTGTCTCTGACCTGTTTGGAGAGCTCCTTGGTCTTCATGGTGCCGCTTGCTTAGTGGTGCGCCTTGCTTAGTGGTGTTGCAGACTCTGGGGCCTTTCAGAACAGGTGTATATATACTGAGATCATGTGACAGATCATGTGACACTTAGATTGCACATAGGTGGACTTTATTTAACTAATTATGTGACTTCTGAAGGTAATTGGTTGCACCAAATCTTATTTAGGGGCTTCATAGCGAAGGGTGTGAATACATATGCACGCACCACTTTTCCGTGATCTATTTTTTCTGAAACAAGTTATTTGTTTCATTTCACTTCACCAATTTGTCCATTACATGAAATCCAAATAAAAATCCATTTAAATTACAGGTTGTAATGCAACAAAATAGGAAAAACACCAAGGGGGATGAATACTTTTGCAAGACACTGTACATGTAGGTAGAGTTATTAAAGTGACTATGCATAGATAATAAACAGAGAGTAGCAGCAGGGCAATGCAAATAGTCTGGGTAGCTATATACGATTAGATTTTCAGGAGTCTTATGGCTTGGGGGTAGAAGCTGTTTAGAAGCCTCTTGGACCTAGACTTGGCGCTCCGGTACCGCTTGCCGTGCGGTAGCAGAGAGAACAGTCTATGACTAGGGTGGCTGGAGTCTTTGACAATTTTTAGGGCCTTCCTCTGACACCGCCTGGTATAGAGGTCCTGGATGGCAGGAAACTTGGCCCCAGTGACACCAAGGAACTTGAAGCTCTCAACCTGCTCCACTACAGCCGCGTGGATGAGAATGGGGGCGTGCTCGGTCCTCTTCTTTTTCCTGTAGTCCACAATCATCTCCTTTGTCTTGATCACGTTGAGGAAGAGGTTGCTGTCCTGGCACCACACGGCCAGGTCTCTGACCACCTCCCTATAGGCTGTCTCGTCGTTGTCGGTGATCAGGCCTACCACTGTTGTGTCATCGGCAAACTTAATGATGGTTTTGGAGTCGTGCCTGGCCATGCAGTCATGAGTGAACAGGGAGTACGGGAGGGGACTGAGCACGCAACCCTGAGGGGCCCCCGTGTTGAGGATCAGCGTGCGGATGTGTTGTTACCTACCCTTACCACCTGGTGGCGGCCCATCAGGAAGTCCAGGATTCAGTTGCAGAGGGAGGTGTTTAGTCCCAGGGTCCTTTGCTTAGTGATGAGCTTTGAGGGCACTATGGTGTTGAACGCTGAGCTGTAGTCAATGAATAGCATTCTCACATAGGTGTTCCTTTTGTCCAGGTGTGAAAGGGCAGTGTGGAGCGCAATAGAGATTGCATCATCTGTGGATCTGTTGGGGCGGTATGCAAATTGGAATGGGTCTAGGGTTTCTGGGATAATGGTGTTGATGTGAGCCATGACCAACCTTTCAAAGCACTTCATGGCTACAGACGTGAGTGCTACGGGTCAGTAGTCATTTAGGCAGGTTACCTTAGTGTTCTTGGGCACAGGGACTATGGTGGTCTGCTTGAAACATGTTGGTATTACAGAATCAGACAGTGAGAGGTTGAAAAAGTCAGTGAAGACACTTGCCAGTTGGTCAGCGCATGCTCGGAGTACACGTCCTGGTAATCCGTCTGGCCCTGCGGCCTTGTTGACCTGTTTAAAGGTCTTACTCACATCGGCTACGGAGAGCGTGATCACACAGTCGTACAGAACAGCTGATGCTCTCATGCATGCTTCAGTGTTGCTTGCCTCGAAGCGAGCATAGAAGTAATTTAGCTCGTCTGGTAGGCTCGTGTCACTGGGCAGCTCGCAGCTGTGCTTCCCTTCGTAGTCTGTAATAGTTTTCAAGCCCTGCCACCTCCAACGAGTGTCAGAGCCGGTGTAGTACGATTCAATCTTAGTCCTGTATTGATGCTTTGCCTGTTTGATGGTTCGTCGGAGGGCATAGTGGGATTTCTTATAACCTTCCGGATTAGAGTCCTGCTCCTTGAAAGCGGAAGCTCTACCCTTTAGCTCAGTGCAGATGTTGCCTGTAATCCATGGCTTCTGGTTGGGGTATGTACGTACAGCCACTGTGGGGACAACGTCATCGATGCACTTATTGATGAAGCCAGTGACTGATGTGGTGTACTCCTCAATGCCATCGGAAGAATCCCGGAACATATTCCAGTCTGTGCTAGCAAAACAGTCCTGCAGGTTAGCATCTGCGTCATTTACATTTTACATTTACGTCATTTAGCAGACGCTCTTATCCAGAGCGACTTACAGTTAGTGCATACATTATTCTTTTTAATTTTCATACCCCATGGGAATCGAACCCACAACCCTGGCGTTGCAAACGCCATGCTCTACCAACTGAGCTACATCCCTGCCGGCCATTCCCTCCCCTAACCTGGACGACGCTGGGCCAATTGTGCGCCGCCCCATTGGTCTCCCGGTTGCGGCCGGCTACAGCAGAGCCTGGATTCGAACCAGGATCTCTAGTGGACCACTGCGCCACTCAGGAGACCACTCGTCATCTGACCACTTCTTTATTGTCACTGGTCACTGGTGCTTCCTGCTGTAGTTTTTGCTTGTAAGCAGGAATCAGGAGGATAGAGTTATGGTCAGATTTGCCAAATGGAGGGCGAGGGAGAGCTTTGTATGCATCTCTGTGTGTGGAGTAAAGGTGGTCTAGAGTCTTTTCCCCTCTGGTTGCACATTTAACATGCTGGTAGAAATGAGGTAAAACGGATTTAAGTTTCCCTGCATTAAAGTCCTCGGCCACTAGGAGCGCCGCCTCTGGATGAGCGTTTTCCTGTTGGCTTATGGCCGTATACAGTTAATTGAGTGCGGTCTTAGTGCCAACATCGGTTTGTGGTGGTAAATAGACAGCTACGAAGAATATAGATGAAAACTCTCTTGGTAAATAGTGTGGTCTACAGCTTATCATGAGATACTCTACCTCAGGCGAGCAAAACCTTGAGACTTCCTTAGATATCGTGCACCAGCTGTTGTTTACAAATATACACAGACCCCCACCCCTTGTCTTACCAGAGGCTGCTGTTCTATCCTGGCGATGCAGTGTATAACCCGCCAGCTCTATGTTAGTCATGTCTTCGTTCAGCCACGACTCGTGAAACATAACATATTACAGTTTATAATGTCCCGTTGGTAGGATATACAGTTGAAGACAGAAGTTTACATACACCTTAGCCAAATACATTTAAACTCAGTTTTTCACAATTCCTGACATTTAATCCCAGTAAAAATTCCCTGTTTTAGGTCAGTTAGGATCACCACTTTATTTTAAGAATGTGAAATGTCAGAATAATAGTAGAGATAATTATTTATTTAAGCATTTATTTCTTTCATCACATTCCCAGTGGGTCAGAAGTTTACATACATTCAATTAGTATTTGGTAGCATTGCCTTTAAATTGTTTAACTTGGGTCAAACGATTCGGGTACCCTTCCACAACCTTCCCACAATAAGTTGGGTGAATTTTGGCCCATTCCTCCTGACAGAGCTGGTGTAATTGAGTCAGGTTTGTAGGTCTCCTTGCTCGCACACGCTTTTTCAGTACTTCCCACACATTTTCTATAGGATTGAGGTCAGGGCTTTGTGATGGCCACTCCAATACCTTTACTTTGTTGTTCTTAAGCCATTTTGCCACAACTTTGGAAGTATGCTTGGGGTCATTGTCCATTTGGAAGACCCATTTGCGACCAAGCTTTAACTTCCTGACTGATGTCTTGAGATGTTGCTTCAAAATATCCACATAATTTTCCTTCCTCATGATGCCATCTATTTTGTGAAGTGCACCAGTCCCTCCTGCAGCAAAGCACCCCTACAGCATGATGCTGCCACCCCCGTGCTTCACGGTTGGGATGGTGTTCTTCGGCTTGCAAGCCTTCCCCTTTTTCCTCCAAACATAACAATGGTCAGTATGGCCAAACAGTTCTATTTTTGTTTCATCAGACCAGAGGACATTTCTCCAAAAAGTACGATCTTTGTCCCCATGTGCAGTTGCAAACCGTAGTCTGGCTTTTCTATGGCGGTTTTGGAGCAGTGGCTTCTTCCTTGCTGAGCGGCCTTTCAGGTTATGTCGATATCGGACTTGTTTTACTGTGGATATAGATACTTTTGTGCCTGTTTCCTCCAGCATCTTCACAAGGTCTTTTGCTGTTGTTCTGGGATTGATTTGCACTTTTCGCACCAAAGTACGTTCATCTCTAGGAGACAGAATGCGTCTCCTTCCTGAGCGGTATGATGGCTGTGTGGTCCCATTGTGTTTATACTTGCGTACTATTGTTTGTACAGATGAACGTGGTACCTTCAGGCGTTTGGAAATTGCTCCCAAGGATGAACCAGACTTGTGGAGGTCTACAAAAAAATGTCTGAGGTCTTGGCTGATTTCTTTTGATTTTCCCATGATGTCAAGCAAAGAGGCACTGAGTTTGAAGGTAGGCCTTGAAATACATCCACAGGTACACCTCCAATTGACTCAAATGATGTCAATTAGCCTATCAGAAGCTTCTAAAGCCATGACATCATTTTCTGGAATTTTCCAAGCTGTTTAAAGGCACAGTCAACTTAGTGTATGTAAACTTCTGACCCACTGGAATTGTGATACAGTGAATTATAAGTGAAATAATCTGTCTGTAAACAATTGTTGGAAAAATTACTTGTGTCATGCACAAAGTAGATGTCCTAACCGACTTTCCAAAACTATAGTTTGTTAACAAGAAATTTGTGGAGTGGTTGAAAAACGAGTTTTAGTGACTCCAACCTAAGTGTATGTAAACTTCCGACTTCAACTGTACGTGCCTGTAGTTCGTCCACTTTATTATCAAGCGATTGTATGTTGGCCAATAGTATCGATGGCAAAGGCAGATTAGCCACTCGTCGCCGGCTCCTTACCAAGCACCCCGATCTCCTTCCGCGATATCTCCTTTTCTTTCTACTGTGAATGACGGGGATGAGGGCCCTGTCGGGTGTCTGGAGCAAATCCCTCTCGTCCAACTCATTAAATAAAAATGATTTGTGAGTAATCGCTGTTCTGATGTCCAGAAGCTCTTTTCGGCCATAAGAGACGGTGGCAGCAACATTATGTACAAAATAAGTTACAAACAATGCGAAAAAACACACAAAATAGCACGGTTGGTTAAGAGTCCATAAAACGGCAGCCATCCCCTCCAGCGCCATTATCACAGATGCAACAATGTCAAAGATTTTACTGAGTTACAGTTCATATAAGGAAATAAGTTAATTGAAATAAATGCATTAGGCCCTAATCTATGGATTTCACATGACTGGGAATGCAGATATGCATATGTTGGTCACAGATACTTATAAAAAATGTAAGGGCGTGGATCAGAAAACCAGACAGTATCTGGTGTGACCACCATTTGCCTCATGCAGCGCGACACATCTCCTTTGCATAGAATTGATCAGGCTGTTGATTGTGGCCTGTGGAATGTTGTCCCACTCCTCTTCAATGGCAGTGCGAAGTTGGAACTGGAACACGCTGTTTTACACGTCGATCCAGAGCATCCCAAACATTTTCAGCTTCCAGGAATTGTGTACAGATCCTTGCAACATGTGGGTGTGATGGCGGCGGATGAATGGCACGACAATTGGCCTCAGGATCTCGTCACGGTATCTCTGTGCATTCAAATTGCCATCGATAAAATGCACTTGTGTTCGTTGTCCGTAGCTTATGCCTACCCACACCATAACATCACCGCCACCATGGGTTACTCTGTTCACAACTTTGACATCAGCAAACCGCTCGCCCACACGACGCTCTCCGACACGACGCCATACACGTGGTATGCGGTGATGAGGCCGGTTGGGCGTACTGCCAAATTCTCTAAAAGGATGTTGGTGGTTTATGGTAGAGAAATGAACATTAAATTCTCTGGCAACAGCAGTCAGCATGCCAATTGCATGCTCCATCAACTTGAGACATCTGTGGCATTGTGTTGTTTTACAAAACTGCACATTTTAGAGTGGCCTTTTATTGTCCCAGCACAAGGTGCACCTGTGTAATGATCATGCTGTTTAATCAGCTTCTTGATATGCCAAACCTGTCAGGTGGATGGATTATCTTGGCAAAGGTGAAATGCTCACTAACAGGGATGTAAACAAATTTGTGCACAACATTTTAGAGAAATAAGCTTTTTGTGCATATGGAACATTTCTGGGATATTTTATTTCAGCTCATGAAACATGGGCCCAACACTTTACATGTTGCGTTCATATTTTTGTTCAGTGAATATCAATATTTGCGCATAAAGGAGTTTCCACCGCCATTTCTCGCATAATGAACTTTTCCCCCACAAAAAAATCCCATTTCCAACGCGCAAATGATCTGTCTGCATTAATAAATTTGTACTGAAACTTCCTGTTTCCATCACAGCTGTCTTGATTTTTGAAAATGTATATAGACGGTATGACTTTACTTGCTTAAAAGCTGTGAATGGAAACGTTGTAATATAGAAAAAAAAATTAATCTCTTTCTTCGACATATAGCTCGATCACCTTCACCGTTTTCAGCATAAACCCACCACCTATAGCAAACTGTGCCTATCGTTCTTTCACCGTGTTCAGCATAAACCCACCACCTATAGCAAACTGTGCCTATCGTTCTTTCACCGTGTTCAGCATAAACCCACCACCTATAGCAAACTGTGCCTATCGTTCTTTCACCGTGTTCAGCATAAACCCACCACCTATAGCAAACTGTGCCTATCGTTCCTTCACCGTTTTCAGCATAAACCCACCACCTATAGCAAACTGTGCCTATCGTTCTTTCTTTGCCATATGAATGGTCTTGCTGTGTGATTGGCTGTGTTGGTCATGTGGTTATTCTCAAACTGGCGCTTCAAATCTTCCGCGGGAAAAATGCGTTTATTATCCACGGAGACGAAGAGGAAGAGAGAGGCTCAACTCGGGGGGAAATCTGTCTCCCTCCACCAGGTGGCATTCATTCGTTGTTTCGCCCCACCAGGGCAAATCGTTTTTGTATGGAGATCAATGAGAGTGTTGAATTTGGTCAACAACAACAAAAATGAATGGCATATTTGCTACGTGAAGTTTATTTGATTTAATAGAAGTTTCGTCATGCTTAAATTTGTCACGAATGTACTGATATAAGTAGGACACGTGACATCCCGGCAACTTTGAGAAAAAACACCTTATATAGGAGTTGTCTCGAGATATCTATGCATATTAATGTCATGAGGCTCGTAGTATCGCGTCTCTCGTCATTGAATACAGACGGTTGAAGTCAACAACCCTTATTGAATATTCAAAAATTGACAATAACAATTGTCTCCACCAATCCAAAGAAAGGATAGGCGGGAGCGATTCCCATTGTTAGGGTGGAGAGACATGTTATCTTGTCAGTATAGCCATAATCATTGTTACACGTCAGTGGAAATATGTCGCATTCTCGTTCTGCATCCGCCCCTCGAATGAAAGAATATGCATCTCATTGGCTACCTGTCATGACTATGCTGCTGTCATGAATTTGATTGGTTCGTAGACGAGTATGTCACGAAAATGACATCCCTTTCCATATTATTATTATTATTATATTATTATAAGCCATTTAGCAGACGATTTTATCCAAAGCGACTTACAGTCATGTGTGCATACATTTTTACGTATGGGTGGTCCCGGGGATCGAACCCACTACCTTGGCGTTACAAGCGCCGTGCTCTACCAGCTGAGCTACAGAGGACCATGCTGAAAAGTCTAAACTGAATCCTTGGGACCTTCTAACTCTTACGTCACCCCATTAAAGTAGACATTGAAAACGGTTAAGGTAAAGGTTATGATGAAGGTTATGGTTAATGTTAGGGTAAGGGTTAAGGTATGGACGTCCCAATGATCCCGAATAACATTAGCGATGTTCCTGCCAGACAACGCGCAGAAAGGGGAACGTCTCTGATTGGACGTGCAGGATGTACCGACGTCTCTGATTGGACGTGCAGGATGTAACGACGTCTCTGATTGGACGTGCAGGATGTAACGACGTCTCTGATTTGCCGAAAGCGTTGGTGCTCGTGAGCTTCTATTTTGAACATAAATACAGTCAGCTGCATTTTCTTTCTCAGAGTTGGGGCTGTCAGGGAGAGTACACGGCAGTGCAGCTCTCTGACAGGATTTAAAGTATGTACTTTTAGGCAAGATTATTATTATTTTTTTACTTTTGGTTTTCCAAGACGGGGTCTGCAAACAGCTTGCCATGGTTGTTTTGCCTTTATTACTCTTCACACTCATTCTGCAAATTTCCTCATTTTGTTAGCTAGCTTGATCTTTCGGCCTGTCTCCGTTCACCGATATTTTGGCCTTCCTGACAGGTATCTAAATTGAATTCGATTCAAGGAACTATCATTGGATTTACCTTGTAAGAATGGATTTTGGAAACGTTACCAACGATTTCAGCCCAATCACCACTCGCTTGACCAGCAGGTCGGACAGAGTCTCAGGGCTTTCCTCGCTGTCGCTGCCCGACATGATGGCCTCTCCTTTCATCAAGAAGAATCTCTTCTCTCCTGGACCCACAACTGTACTGTCTCCGGTCACTAATCTGGCCCTAAACATGAACAATCTAGCTGGACTTGGGAGGTAAGAGTGTAATACAATGTATGTTGCTATGCTAGCTAGCTATGTTGTTTTCATGCTAGCTAACTTGAGTGTGAACGCTGCTTTGGGACACAACATCGGGAGTCTGTATTGGTTGGACTAACCTGAGTTGTGCGTTGTTCTAGTGGCTGGCGACAGAAAATAACCCTACCACAATATAGCCGGCTTCACCACAAAAACGTTTCCTGTCAACAAAGGCATATGTATAGTCTCTACGAACTCTAACTAGCTAGCTACAGGACTTACCAGATGTAAAGTGAAGTCCCTCGCGATCAAATAAACGTCTGAATCCAACTTTTGTCCAAAGTGCACCATATTCCTGCTGAGTTAGACAGTGGGCTGTCAACATTTCCAAGTTCTACCACGGTCTAATTTACACAGCAGGAATATGGTGCGGTTTGGACGTGTATTTGATAGCGAGGGACACATTTCACTTTACATCAGGTAAGTAGAGTTCCTAGAGATTATACATATGCATTTGTTGAAAGGAAACGGGGGTGAAGCGGTAGGGTTGTGGAAGGGTTATTTTTTTATAAGAATTAGTCCAAACCCGATCATTGGTCCAACCCGTCTTGCAACTAAACTAGAGTTTCTGTTGAACAAATCTAGGTACGTCCCTCCCTCCCCGTTTCGTTCGCTTCAGTTTAAAAAAACGTTTTGCAACAGAATCGGTTTAAATAATACTCCCCAGCTAGTTAGCTAGCTGTTTCAAGCTAATGAAAATTGCTTGTTTGCTGGTTGTTAAAAAGTTCAGTGATTATGTAACCTTTTCCTTTACAGCCAACAGTGTGATACTCCCAAGAGGAAACGTGTGCCCCTTCTGAAGATTCCCTCCTTCGCCTCCGACTGCTCCTCGGATGCTGGTAAGGCAACATATAATAAGATGGCTGCAAATGTTTCACCCCAATAAGTGTCAATAAAATGCCGGCAGTAGGAACTTGGCTTGCTATTTAAACGGTCATATATATATATATATATATATATTTTAATGTGCAGCCCATATAGGCGTTATATTACCATGTCCTGTTTTTAATTATGCTGTTTCCAGTTGTGCAGTTTCACCACCTTCAACACATGTGTAGGATTTTTTCTTTTTTTTGCCAGTACAGGACAATACAGGATAAAAGGCTAAATGTACATGATTTAATATTCACTCCTGTGTCACCTTGTAGACCTGTGGGTAAATGTGTTATGATTTTAACTAGTCAACTGTTAACTATCAGATGAACATCTTCCTCCAGGTCTTGGTATGGATTCCCCCAGCCCCATGGATCCCATCCATGTTGAGGAGACGTAAGTGATAGTCCACTTGTCTGTCCCAATCAGTCTCTCTGGTCTAGCTGACCCTTTACTCCCCTTCTGTCTTACTACCCCTCCTCATCCCTCCTCCTCATCCATCCATCCCTCCATCCCCTCCTCATCCCTCATCCCTCCTCCTCCTCCTCATCCCTCATCCCTCCTCCTCCTCCTCATCCCTCATCCCTCCTCCTCCTCCATCCCTCCTCCTCATCCCTCCTCCTCCTCATCCATCCATCCCTCCTCCTCATCCATCCATCCCTCCTCCTCATCCATCCATCCCTCCTCCTCATCCATCCATCCCTCCTCCTCCTCCTCATCCCTCCACCCCCTCCTCATCCCTCCATCCCCTCCTCATCCCTCCTCCTCATCCATCCATCCCTCCTCCTCCTCATCCCTCCATCCCCTCCTCATCCCTCCATCCCCTCCTCCTCATCCCTCCTCCTCATCCCTCCTCATCCCTCCTCTCCATCCCTCCTCCTCCTCCTCCTCATCCATCCATCCCTCCTCCTCATCCCTCCTCCTCATCCCTCCTCTCCATCCCTCCTCATCCCTCCTCTCCATCCCTCCTCCTCCTCCTCATCCCTCCATCCCCTCCTCATCCCTCCATCCCTCCTCATCCCTCCTCTCCATCCCTCCTCCTCCTCCTCATCCCTCCATCCCTCCTCCTCCTCATCCCTCCATCCCCTCCTCATCCCTCCATCCCTCCTCTCCATCCCTCCTCATCCCTCCATCCCTCCTCCTCCTCCTCCTCATCCCTCCATCCCTCCTCCTCATCCCCCCCCCCCCCCCCCTCCTTCATTGTCTCCTAGCAGTGGACTTCATTGTCTCTCTGCTTGTCCAGTCTGTGGGTGGTCTTGGGGCCCTTCATGGCACTCGGGGTGAATATCCAGACATCTGCCATTGGATAAAAGTAGAGACTCTGAGCTAGAAAATGGTAATCATACATTACAGTTGAGGAACAATGGGAAAGTAATTCTGCATTGAAAGTTGATAAACTTGTAACCCCACTTTTGAGAAAATGGCCTGTGAATGTTTTGATACACCTACTGGAGAGCTCTTCTTTGTCTACACCCATTCAGCATCGTTCACATCCTCTTAAACCTTAGCCCCACCCATCTCTGTAAGGATTCCCATGCGAGGCCATGTGTTAAACAGAGTGAGTAAGGTAGAGTAGTAAACAACCAAAGATTAAGACTAAAAGTGGTGAAAGTAGCAGCCTACAATAAGGAAAAACTCCTGGTAAAAATACACTTGGCCGATATCCTAATCTGACTTTGGTGCAGGTCATGTTGTTCTTCACATTACGGTCTCCGGTGAACACACACTATATCAAATAAAATCTAATTTGTCACACACACAGGATACAGAAGGTGTAAACGGTACAGTGAAATGGTTATTTGCATAGTAGCAATATCAGAAAGTGTCCAGATAAAAATATTTTATAATTATTAGATGACGCTTACCCAGACACACTTGTCTAAACATAAAAAAAAAAAAAAATATTTAACCAGGTAAGCCAGTTGAGAACAAGTTCTCATTTACAACTGCGACCTGGCCAAGATAAAGCAAAGCAGTGCGATTAAAAACAACAACACAGAGTTACATATGGGGTAAACAAAACAAAGTCAAAAATACAACAGAAAATATATATACAGTGTGTGCAAATGTAGCAAGTTATGGAGGTAAGGCAATAAATAGGTCATAGTGCAAAATAATTACAATAGTATTAACACTGGAATGATAGATGTGCAGAAGATGATGTGCAAATAGAGATACTGGGGTGCAAATTAGCAAAATAAATAACAATATGGGGATGAGGTAGTTGGGTGGGCTAATTTCAGATGGGCTGTGTACAGGTGCAGTGATCGGTAAGCTGCTCTGACAACTGATGCTTAAAGTTAGTGAGGGAGATAAGAGTCTCCAGCTTCAGAGATTTTTGCAGTTCGTTTCAGTCATTGGCAGCAGAGAACTGGAAGGAATGGCGGCCAAAGGAGGTGTTGGCTTTGGGAATGACCAGTGAGATATACCTGCTGGAGCGCAGACTACGGGTGGGTGTTGCTATGGTGACCAATGAGCTAAGATAAGGCGGGGATTTGCCTAGCAGTGATTTATAGATGGCCTGGAGCCAGTGGGTTTGGCGACGAATATGTAGTGAGGGCCAGCCAACAAGAGCGTACAGGTCACAATGGTGGGTAGTATATGGGGCTTTGGTGACAAAACGGATGGCACTGTGATAGACTACATCCAATTTGCTGAGTAGAGTGTTGGAAGCTATTTTGTAAATGACATCGCCGAAGTCAAGGATCGGTAGGATAGTCCGTTTTACGAGGGCATGTTTGGCAGCATGAGTGAAGGAGGCTTTGTTGCGAAATAAGAAGCCAATTCTAGATTTAACTTTGTATTGGAGATTCTTAATGTGAGTCTGGAAGGAGAGTTTACGGTCTAACCAGACACCTAGATATTTGTAGTTGTCCACATACTCTAGGTCAGACCCGCCGAGAGTAGTGATTCTAGTCGGGTGGGTGGGTGCCAGCAGCGTTCGATTGAAGAGCATGCATTTAGTTTTACTAGTGTTTAAGAGCAGTTGGAGGCTACTGAAGGAGTGTTGTATGGCATTGAAGCTCGTTTGGAGGTTTGTTAACACTGTGTCCAATGAAGGGCCAGATGTATACAAAATGGTGTCATCTGCGTAGAGGTGGATCTGAGAGTCACCAGCAGCAAGAGCGACATCATTGATATACACAGAGAATAGAGTCGGCCCGAGAACCCTGTGGCACCCCCATAGAGACTGGCATAGGCCCAGACAACAGGCCCTCCGATTTGACACATTGAACTCTATCTGAGAAGTAGTTGGTGAACCAGGCGAAGCAGTCATTTGAGAATACAAGGCTATTTAGTCTGCCAATAAGAATGCAGTGGTTGACAGAGTCGAAAGCTTTGGCCAGGTCGATGAAGACGGCTGCACAGTACTGTCTATTATCGATTGCGGTTATAATATCGTTTAGGACCTTGAGCGTGGCTGAGGTGCACCCATGACCAGCTCGGAAACCAGATTGCATAGCGGAGAAGGTACGGTGGGATTCGAAATGGTCGGTGATCTGTTTGTTAACTTGGCTTTCAAATACTTTCGAAAGGCAGGGCAGGATGGATATAGGTCTGTAACAGTTTGGATCTAGAGTGTCACCCCTTTTTGAAGAGGGGGATGACCGCGGCAACTTTCCAATCTCTGGGGATCTCGGACGTTACGAAAGAGAGGTTGAACAGGCTAGTAATAGGGGTTGCGACAATTTCGGCGGCTAATTTTAGAAAGAAAGGGTCCAGATTGTCTAGCCCAGCTGATTGATGGGTCATGTGAAATAAAAGCTATAACCACCACCCAGCCATATCTAGCCAAGTGGACGGGTCACTATTGTCTAGACATGGACACAATGAAGTCATTTAGCAGACGCTCTTATCCAGAGATGGCTTGATGGGTCATGTAATCATCTGGCGAAGTGGAGTCTTGTTTAGACATGTAGCTAGCAAACAATGAACGGGCATAATCCCAACTCCTACTATCAAAACCTCCCTTTGGCCGCCATTCCTTCCAGTTCTCTGCTGCCAATGACTGGAACGAATTGCAAAAATCTCTGAAGCTGGAGACTCTTATCTCCCTCACTAACTTTAAGCATCAGTTGTCAGAGCAGCTTACCGATCACTGCACCTGTACACAGCCCATCTGAAATTAGCCCACCCAACTACCTCATCCCCATATTGTTATTTATTTGGCTAATTTGCACCCCAGTATCTCTATTTGTACATAATCTCTTGCACATCTATCATTCCAGTGTTAATACTAATTGTAATTACTCTGCACTATAGCCTATTTTATTGCCTTACCTCCATAA
>NC_140005.1:2203653-2336544 GCF_964263955.1 Coregonus lavaretus
GGAGAGGAGGAGGAGCCAGGAGAAGGAGACAGGTGAGGAGGAGACAGGAGGAAGAGCCATGAGAGGAGGAGACAGGTGAGGAGGAGATGGAAGAGACAGGAGGAGGAGCCATGAGAGGAGGAAGAGGAGACAGGAGGAGGAGCCAGGAGGAGAGGAGGAGGAGACAGGAGAGGAGGAGGAGGAGACAGGAGAAGGAGGACAGGAGGCAGAGGAGACAGGAGGAGGAGACAGGAGGAGACAGGAGGAGGAGGAGACAGGAGAGGAGGAGACAGGAGGCAGAGGAGAGGAGGCAGAGGAGGAGATGAGGCGGAGGAGACAGGAGGAGGAGGAGACAGGAGGCACAGGAGTCAGAGGAGACAGGAGGCAGAGGAGACAGGAGGCAGAGGAGGAGATGAGGCGGAGGAGACAGGAGGAGGAGACAGGAGGAGGAGGAGACAGGAGAGGAGGAGGAGACAGGAGGAGGAGGAGGAGACAGGAGGAGGAGGAGACAGGAGGCGGAGGAGAGGAGGCAGAGGAGGAGATGAGGCAGAGGAGACAGGAGGAGACAGGAGAGGAGGAGGTGGAGACAGGTGAAGGAAGAGGAGGAGACAGTGGAAGGAAGAGGAGGAGACAGGGGAAGGAAGAGGAGGAGACAGGGGAAGGAAGAGGAGGAGACAGGGGAAGGAAGAGGAGGAGGAGACAGGTGAAGGAGGAGGAGAGAGGAGGATATAGGTTAAGGAGGAGGAGAGAGGAGGAGGAGACAGGAGAGGAGGAGGAGACAGGAGGAGCGGAGAGGAGGAGGAGACAGGAGGAGCGGAGAGGAGGAGGAGACAGGAGGAGCGGAGAGGAGGAGGAGACAGGAGGAGAGGAGGAGGAGCGGAGAGGAGGAGGAGACAGGAGGAGAGGAGAGGAGAGAAAGAGGAGAGGAGAAGAGGAGACAGGAGAAGGAGGAAACAGGAGGAGAAGAATGTTACTCTACCTGCTGAAGAGACTGTGTAGCATGGGTTGTGTTGTGTTGGGCCCCAAGCAGCCAACATATACAGGAAAGAGATCGCTGTGGAGAGAGAAACATCTTCAGTGGCAGACAAAGTCAGATGAAAAGTAATCTGAACAGTAGTATAAAAACACACAGATATCAGACTGTCCCAAATGGCACCCGATCCCCTCTATGGTGCACTAAGTAGTACCTTATATAGGTGATAGGGTGCTATTATAGACACAGCCCTAGACTCTTACTGTATGATAGTCATGCTAGAAGTACGGGGCTCTACAGTGTAACCGTTCAAACAGGGCTCTACGGTGTAACCGTTCAAACGGGGCTCTACGGTGTAACCGTTCAAACGGGGCTCTACAGTGTAACCGTTCAAACGGGGCTCTACGGTGTAACCGTTCAAACGGGGCTCTACGGTGTAACCGTTCAAACAGGGCTCTACGGTGTAACCGTTCAAACGGGGCTCTACGGTGTAACCGTTCAAACGGGGCTCTACGGTGTAACCGTTCAAACGGGGCTCTACGGTGTAACCGTTCAAACGGGGCTCTACGGTGTAACCGTTCAAACGGGGCTCTACGGTGTAACCGTTCAAACGGGGCTCTACGGTGTAACCGTTCAAACGGGGCTCTACGGTGTAACCGTTCAAACGGGGCTCTACGGTGTAACCGTTCAAACGGGGCTCTGCGGTGTAACCGTTCAAACTGGGCTCTACGGTGTAACCGTTCAAACGGGGCTCTACGGTGTAACCGTTCAAACGGGGCTCTACGGTGTAACCGTTCAAACGGGGCTCTACGGTGTAACCGTTCAAACGGGGCTCTACGGTGTAACCGTTCAAACGGGGCTCTACGGTGTAACCGTTCAAACGGGGCTCTACGGTGTAACCGTTCAAACGGGGCTCTACGGTGTAACCGTTCAAACGGGGCTCTACGGTGTAACCGTTCAAACGGGGCTCTACGGTGTAACCGTTCAAACGGGGCTCTACGGTGTAACCGTTCAAACGGGGCTCTACGGTGTAACCGTTCAAACGGGGCTCTACGGTGTAACCGTTCAAACGGGGCTCTACAGTGTAACCGTTCAAACGGGGCTCTACGGTGTAACCGTTCAAACGGGGCTCTACAGTGTAACCGTTCAAACGGGGCTCTACGGTGTAACCGTTCAAACGGGGCTCTACGGTGTAACCGTTCAAACAGGGCTCTACGTTGTAACCGTTCAAACGGGGCTCTACAGTGTAACCGTTCAAACGGGGCTCTACAGTGTAACCGTTCAAACGGGGCTCTACAGTGTAACCGTTCAAACGGGGCTATACGGTATAACCGTTCAAACGGGGCTCTACAGTGTAACCGTTCAAACGGGGCTCTACAGTGTAACCGTTCAAACGGGGCTCTACAGTGTAACCGTTCAAACAGGGCTCTACGGTGTAACCGTTCAAACGGGGCTCTACGGTGTAACCGTTCAAACGGGGCTCTACAGTGTAACCGTTCAAACGGGGCTCTACGGTGTAACCGTTCAAACGGGGCTCTACAGTGTAACCGTTCAAACGGGGCTCTACGGTGTAACCGTTCAAACGGGGCTCTACAGTGTAACCGTTCAAACGGGGCTCTACGGTGTAACCGTTCAAACGGGGCTCTACGGTGTAACCGTTCAAACGGGGCTCTACGGTGTAACCGTTCAAACGGGGCTCTACGGTGTAACCGTTCAAACGGGGCTCTACAGTGTAACCGTTCAAACGGGGCTATACGGTATAACCGTTCAAACGGGGCTCTACATTTACATTTACATTTTAGTTATTTAGCAGACGCTCTTTTCCAGAGCGACTTACAGGAGCAATTAGGGTTAAGTGCCTTGCTCAAGGGCACATCGACAGTTTTTTCACCTAGTCGGCTCTACAGTGTAACCGTTCAAACGGGGCTCTACGGTGTAACCGTTCAAACGGGGCTCTACAGTGTAACCGTTCAAACGGGGCTCTACAGTGTAACCGTTCAAACGGGGCTCTACAGTGTAACCGTTCAAACGGGGCTCTACAGTGTAACCGTTCAAACGGGGCTCTACAGTGTAACCGTTCAAACAGGGCTCTACGGTGTAACCGTTCAAACGGGGCTATACGGTGTAACCGTTCAAACGGGGCTCTACGGTGTAACCGTTCAAACGGGGCTCTACGGTGTAACCGTTCAAACGGGGCTCTACGGTGTAACCGTTCAAACGGGGCTCTACAGTGTAACCGTTCAAACTAATCACATAAAAAACTAATCACATAAAAAAACTACAAATCCCATAGTTATCCCACCTGGTGCAGCAACAGTGCCTGGGGGGCTGTGCGCACTGTGAGGGAAGCACTGAAAGATTAATTTTTAGAAGCACACAGGCCTAGAAGTCAATTTACCTGACAGTCTGCTGAAGTGTGATTGTCATTGTGTTCCTTGGCTATTTACATTGTGTTGTTCACACACTAGGTTGTTTTTCAATGTTAGTTTGATCTTGCTCAACTGTTGGCGAAGAGACTGACATATGTCTGAGTCCTACCATTACCACGGTAACCTCCCGCCCTTAAAGGGCCAGCTGAACATTTTCCTTTCACCTAAGTGACTCAAATATTTGGGGGTACATTGTGCTTGATTGAGCATGGAACACTCCAAAAAACCTTATTCATTAAATTTTCATTTCTTATCATAAAAACACTCTTCATCAACTTATTTCATTGTGCTCCTAAATGTCTGTGTGTTGCTACATTTTTCAACTTAGGAACTTCTGCTTCATGTAAACAGTTTCAGGGTAAGAGCACTAAGGTAATGATACATCTCACCTTCTGCTTCCTCCCGGTGCAACGTGATATACAGGGCCTGGGGTAGGGGATCTGGGTTTAGGTCTGGTTTGGAGGAGAGGTTTAGGCCTGGGTCCCACTCCCTCCCATGTCTCACTGTCCTCTGCTGAAGTGGCAGCCGCAGAAAAGTCATTACTAACATATTCATCTATGGGGAGGGAGACACAGAGAGAGAGAGACCGAGAGAGAGAACCGTTATAATACCAGATATTCAAAAGGTGTTATATCTTTATGAATTGGGGGACATTAACAATAGCCTGAGTGCCAGATCAGTTTGTGTCGTTGTGACAATGCATCGCCACTTGGCATGTTGGCAAGACATCAAACGGATGTGGGACTCAGGCTATCGTTAAGTCTAGTTGTTTACCTTCGATACCAGACAGGACATCAACCGCCTTCTCAAAGTCTCCGTGGGCAATCAGCGCATTACAGCTCTGCTCACGGTTAAATCCCATTTCCTACGATAAAACACCCATCACACATTAGTCAACTAGTAGGTGCACAAGCGTGCACACACACACACACGCACACACACACACACACACACACACAGAGATATTTCTACGCATAAATGACACCCTTTGGCAGGTAATGGAAGATATGCTGCACTACAGAAAGCATTATAAACTGGACTAGATGTCGACAGAATGAATTCAGAGGGCTGAGAAACAACTGGACTAGATGTTGACAGAATGAATTCAGAGGGAGGAGAAACAACTGGACTAGATGTTGACAGAATGAATTCAGAGGAGCTGAGAAACAACTGGACTAGATGTTGACAGAATGAATTCAGAGGGCTGAGAAACAACTGGACTAGATGTTGACAGAATGAATTCAGAGGGCTGAGAAACAACTGGACTAGATGTTGACAGAATGAATTCAGAGGGCTGAGAAACAACTGGACTAGATGTTGACAGAATGAATTCAGAGGGCTGAGAAACAACTGGACTAGATGTTGACAGAATGAATTCAGAGGGGCTGAGAAACAACTGGACTAGATGTTGACAGAATGAATTCAGAGGGCTGAGAATCAACTGGACTAGATGTTGACAGAATGAATTCAGAGGGGCTGAGAAACAACTGGACTAGATGTTGACAGAATGAATTCAGAGGGCTGAGAAACAACTGGACTAGATGTTGACAGAATGAATTCAGAGGGAGGAGAAACAACTGGACTAGATGTTGACAGAATGAATTCAGAGGGGCTGAGAAACAACTGGACTAGATGTTGACAGAATGAATTCAGAGGGCTGAGAAACAACTGGACTAGATGTTGACAGAATGAATTCAGAGGGCTGAGAAACAACTGGACTAGATGTCGACAGAATGAATTCAGAGGGCTGAGAAACAACTGGACTAGATGTCGACAGAATGAATTCAGAGGGCTGAGAAACAACTGGACTAGATGTTGACAGAATGAATTCAGAGGGGCTGAGAAACAACTGGACTAGATGTTGACAGAATGAATTCAGAGGGCTGAGAAACAACTGGACTAGATGTTGACAGAATGAATTCAGAGGGCTGAGAAACAACTGGACTAGATGTCGACAGAATGAATTCAGAGGGCTGAGAAACAACTGGACTAGATGTCGACAGAATGAATTCAGAGGGCTGAGAAACAACTGGACTAGATGTTGACAGAATGAATTCAGAGGGCTGAGAAACAACTGGACTAGATGTTGACAGAATGAATTCAGAGGGCTGAGAAACAACTGGACTAGATGTTGACAGAATGAATTCAGAGGGCTGAGAAACAACTGGACTAGATGTTGACAGAATGAATTCAGAGGGCTGAGAAACAACTGGACTAGATGTTGACAGAATGAATTCAGAGGGAGGAGAAACAACTGGACTAGATGTTGACAGAATGAATTCAGAGGGAGGAGAAACAAGGTTTTCGCCTGTGCTTCCGTACATACCATCAGCTGCATGATCTGAACATTCATCAACTCCTGAGCAGCATCTGAACACGAACCGTCCTGCTTTAATACCTCCTTATAGGTCTGGCATGCCTCAAAGTACCTCTGGGGGGAGGAGAGGAGTGGGGGGATTTAATACCTCCTTATAGGTCTGGCATGCCTCAAAGTACCTCTGGGGGGAGGAGAGGAGTGGGGGGATTTAATACCTCCTTATAGGTCTGGCATGCCTCAAGGGGTAAGGGTAGGGAGAGAGGGGGAGGGAGAGAGCGAGGGGAAGGAGAGAGAGGTAGGGTGACCGAGGGGTAGGGGGAGAGGGTGGACAGACCCAGGGGAGAGGGTGGACAGACCCAGGGGAGAGGGTGGACAGACCCAGGGGAGAGGGTGGACAGACCCAGGGGAGAGGGTGGACAGACCCAGGGGAGAGGGTGGACACAGAGGGTGGACAGACCCAGGGGAGAGGGTGGACAGACCCAGGGGAGAGGGTGGACAGACAGAGGGGAGAGGGTGGACAGACCCAGGGGAGAGGGTGGACAGACCCAGGGGAGAGGGTGGACACAGAGGGTGGACAGACCCAGGGGAGAGGGTGGACACAGAGGGTGGCAGCACATGCTTGACAAACATTACACAAAGAGTGGAGCTAAAATCCTAAAGTTGAATTGCATAAAGTATTATTATCATAATGTTGTGTACCTTGAGTCCAGACAGAGCCTTCCCCTTCCTGTATAGTCCTTTAATCCAGCCAGGCTCCATGGAGAGGGCCAGCTCAGCATCACACAAGGCCCTATCATACTGCTGCATCTTCTCATAGCAAAATGACCGGTTCCCAAACAGCCTACAACAGGACATCAGGGCTGTATTCAGAAAGGGTCTTAGAGTAGCCGGGCTGATCCAAGAGCCTGCTAAACAGTAGTGCACTATACAGTGAATAGGGTGCCACTTCAGAAAAGAGTTGTGTTGTCACCATAACAGAACTTCACTCACGATACAAGGCCAAGTATCACGATACCGAGTAGTATCGCGACTGTTCCCTTTCTCCAAACTATGCGGATCTGCTACAAAAAAAACCCGCCAATGATATTCACACTACTCAATATACAGGGATGCAAACTGGTGAGGGCCCAAAAAGGAGACGCTTTTTTTTTTGTTGCTTTGAAACATGCAAAAAAAAATCCCTGATAGGGGGAAATGCAGGTTTTAACTAATTAAACAATGAAGAATATGATCTACATGATCAGTCCCTGTGTGTAAAATAAAAAGTGGTTAATGTGAACCAAACTCACAGCTAAAAAAAATATAAAGAAATCAATCCAATGTTATTTGTTGGCTAGACTTTTCTGCAAATTACACTCCAAGTATTGAGAAAAACCAATCCAGTAATATTGCAGTTAGCCATGACAGCCTTTATAATAGAACGCCTATGACCCCACACACACCTAAATATTGCACTTGGGAAAATGAAACAAACAGGCATTCTATTTTTGCTCTATTTTAGTGACCACTATAGTAGACATCGATCAAGTGCACAAGACTACATGTGTGCGAAAATAACGTTCACCTGAGTAAAAAAATAATCATCCCCCCTCACTCACACACACAAGTGTTACTGCAATGTTCTACAATGTGCCAGCAGAGCACGAGACCATTTGTTGGCATAACTGATCTCTTTCAGGCAGAGTACACCTGGCATACCCCTTTCAGGCAGAGTACACCTGGCATACCCCTTTCAGAGAGTACACCTGGCATACCCCTTTCAGGCAGAGTACACCTGGCATACCCCTTTCAGAGAGTACACCTGGCATACCCCTTTCAGAGAGTACACCTGGCATACCCCTTTCAGAGAGTACACCTGGCATACCCCTTTCAGAGAGTACACCTGGCATACCCCTTTCAGAGAGTACACCTGGCATACCCCTTTCAGGCAGAGTACACCTGGCATACCCCTTTCAGAGAGTACACCTGGCATACCCCTTTCAGAGAGTACACCTGGCATACCCCTTTCAGGCAGAGTACACCTGGCATACCCCTTTCAGAGAGTACACCTGGCATACCCCTTTCAGAGAGTACACCTGGCATACCCCTTTCAGAGAGTACACCTGGCATACCCCTTTCAGAGAGTACACCTGGCATACCCCTTTCAGAGAGTACACCTGGCATACCCCTTTTTATCCACTGTATTGAAAAAGTGAGAAAGAGGGAACGTGTGTGGTGTTCCTTTCACCTCTATAGTGGCATCCATCTTAAACCAGGCCCACCTCTATAGTGGCATACAGCTTAAAATAGGCCCACCTCTATAGTGGCATCCATCTTAAACCAGGCCCACCTCTATAGTGGCATCCATCTTAAACCAGGCCCACCTCTATAGTGGCATCCAGCTTAAAATAGGCCCACCTCTATAGTGGCATCCATCTTAAACCAGGCCCACCTCTATAGTGGCATCCAGCTTAAAATAGGCCCACCTCTATAGTGGCATCCAGCTTAAAATAGGCCCACCTCTATAGTGGCATCCATCTTAAACCAGGCCCACCTCTATAGTGGCATCCAGCTTAAAATAGGCCCAGCTCTATAGTGGCATCCAGCTTAAACCAGGCCCACCTCTATAGTGGCATCCATCTTAAACCAGGCCCACCTCTATAGTGGCATCCAGCTTAAAATAGGCCCACCTCTATAGTGGCATCCATCTTAAACCAGGCCCACCTCTATAGTGGCATCCAGCTTAAAATAGGCCCACCTCTATAGTGGCATCCAGCTTAAAATAGGCCCACCTCTATAGTGGCATCCATCTTAAACCAGGCCCACCTCTATAGTGGCATCCAGCTTAAAATAGGCCCAGCTCTATAGTGGCATCCATCTTAAACCAGGCCCACCTCTATAGTGGCATCCAGCTTAAACCAGGCCCACCTCTATAGTGGCATCCAGCTTAAAACAGGCCCACCTCTATAGTGGCATCCATCTTAAACCAGGCCCACCTCTATAGTGGCATCCAGCTTAAACCAGGCCCACCTCTATAGTGGCATCCAGCTTAAAACAGGCCCACCTCTATAGTGGCATCCATCTTAAACCAGGCCCACCTCTATAGTGGCATCCATCTTAAAACAGGCCCACCTCTATAGTGGCATCCAGCTTAAAACAGGCCCACCTCTATAGTGGCATCCAGCTTAAACCAGGCCCACCTCTATAGTGGCATCCAGCTTAAACCAGGCCCACCTCTATAGTGGCATCCAGCTTAAAACAGGCCCACCTCTATAGTGGCATCCATCTTAAAACAGGCCCACCTCTATAGTGGCATCCATCTTAAAACAGGCCCACCTCTATAGTGGCATCCAGCTTAAAATAGGCCCACCTCTATAGTGGCATCCATCTTAAAACAGGCCCACCTCTATAGTGGCATCCATCTTAAAACAGGCCCACCTCTATAGTGGCATCCAGCTTAAAACAGGCCCACCTCTATAGTGGCATCCATCTTAAAACAGGCCCACCTCTATAGTGGCATCCAGCTTAAACCAGGCCCAGCTCTATAGTGGCATCCATCTTAAACCAGGCCCACCTCTATAGTGGCATCCAGCTTAAACCAGGCCCACCTCTATAGTGGCATCCATCTTAAACCAGGCCCACCTCTATAGTGGCATCCAGCTTAAACCAGGCCCACCTCTATAGTGGCATCCAGCTTAAACCAGGCCCACCTCTATAGTGGCATCCAGCTTAAACCAGGCCCACCTCTATAGTGGCATCCAGCTTAAACCAGGCCCACCTCTATAGTGGCATCCAGCTTAAACCAGGCCCAGCTCTATAGTGGCATCCATCTTAAACCAGGCCCAGCTCTATAGTGGCATCCAGCTTAAACCAGGCCCACCTCTATAGTGGCATCCAGCTTAAACCAGGCCCAGCTCTATAGTGGCATCCAGCTTAAAACAGGCCCACCTCTATAGTGGCATCCAGCTTAAACCAGGCCCAGCTCTATAGTGGCATCCATCTTAAACCAGGCCCAGCTCTATAGTGGCATCCAGCTTAAAATAGGCCCACCTCTATAGTGGCATCCAGCTTAAACCAGGCCCACCTCTATAGTGGCATCCATCTTAAAACAGGCCCGGCTACAGCTACACTTCATCCCTGAATCCACCACTTGTTTAACAAGCAACGCCTCATTTTCACCTAATTCTCTCATTCTGAAAATTAACCACATACTGTAGAGGGAAAACGTTAGCTCACAGATAACTAGGTAACGAAATAACTACTAACTAGTTAACATTTCACACAGATTGCCAGGGTCCAGTATGCAACTAACGCGTTATAACGTGAGGAACGGTAAGGAGTAGTATACCAGTTAATACTATAGCGAATTGGTTGGGTTACTAACATTAGCTCATCTGATGTAACGTTAGCTGTCTTGACTATTAGCCAGCTAATTTTCACACCATAAACTCAATTATTTTGATCAGTTGAGCAACGTTAGCGAACTTAACATTTCTCTGGCTAGCTAAAGGAGAATTCGATGGAGCTAGCAAGACTCTTAACAACGCTAACAACACTTGTCCCACCACGACACTTTTTCCCTCACCTCAAACTTTCCAAATGCCAGGTTGTTTTTCGGTTCCAGCTCATGAAGTACGCATCATCATCATCCCCCGTTACCGTTCAGGGGGACGCGTTGCTGTAACTGACAAACTGCCTTTCTAGCGCGCGCTGACGCTGTAACTAGGGTGTGGGCTGTCTCTTCAGTCGCGCGCTGACGCTGTAACTAGGGAGTGGGTTGTCTCTTCAGTCGCGCGCTGACGCTGTAACTAGGGTGTGGGCTGTCTCTTCAGTCGCGCGCTGACGCTGTAACTAGGGTGTGGGCTGTCTCTTCAGTCGCGCGCTGACGCTGTAACTAGGGAGTGGGTTGTCTCTTCAGTCGCGCGCTGACGCTGTAACTAGGGAGTGGGCTGTCTCTTCAGTCGCGCGCTGACGCTGTAACTAGGGAGTGGGTTGTCTCTTCAGTCACGCGCTGACGCTGTAACTAGGGAGTGGGTTGTCTCTTCAGTCGCGCGCTGACGCTGTAACTAGGGAGTGGGTTGTCTCTTCAGTCGCGCGCTGACGCTGTAACTAGGGAGTGGGTTGTCTCTTCAGTCGCGCGCTGACGCTGTAACTAGGGAGTAGGTTGTCTCTTCAGTCGCGCGCTGACGCTGTAACTAGGGAGTGGGTTGTCTCTTCAGTCGCGCGCTGACGCTGTAACTAAGGAGTGGGTAGTCTCTTCAGTCGCGCGCTGACGCTGTAACTAGGGAGTGGGTTGTCTCTTCAGTCGCGCGCTGACGCTGTAACTAGGGAGTGGGTTGTCTCTTCAGTCGCGCGCTGACGCTGTAACTAGGGAGTGGGCTGTCTCTTCAGTCGCGCGCTGACGCTGTAACTAGGGAGTGGGTTGTCTCTTCAGTCGCGCGCTGACGCTGTAACTAGGGAGTAGGTTGTCTCTTCAGTCGCGCGCTGACGCTGTAACTAGGGAGTGGGTTGTCTCTTCAGTCGCGCGCTGACGCTGTAACTAGGGAGTGGGTTGTCTCTTCAGTCGCGAGCTGACGCTGTAACTAGGGAGTGGGTTGTCTCTTCAGTCGCGCGCTGACGCTGTAACTAGGGAGTGGGTTGTCTCTTCAGTCGCGCGCTGACGCTGTAACTAGGGAGTGGGTTGTCTCTTCAGTCGCGCGCTGACGCTGTAACTAGGGAGTGGGTTGTCTCTTCAGTCGCGCGCTGACGCTGTAACTAGGGAGTGGGTTGTCTCTTCAGTCGCGCGCTGACGCTGTAACTAGGGAGTGGGTTGTCTCTTCAGTCGCGAGCTGACGCTGTAACTAGGGTGTGGGTTGTCTCTTCAGTCGCGCGCTGACGCTGTAACTAGGGAGTGGGTTGTCTCTTCAGTCGCGCGCTGACGCTGTAACTAGGGAGTGGGTTGTCTCTTCAGTCGCGCGCTGCATTCTGTTGCTATGTGAACGATTGGCTGAGCCTTACTTACAGCCAGTACTGCTCCAAACGCGCATCACTTTTTTCCTTCACTCTGCGGTCCAACTCATCCCAAACCATCTCAATTGGGTTGAGGTCGGGGGATTGTGGAGGCCAGGTCATCTGATGCAGCACTCCATCACTCTCCTTCTTGGTCAAATAGCCCTTACACAGCCTGGAGGTGTGTTGGGTCATGATAGTTCCACTAAGCCCAAACCAGATGGGATGGCGTATCGCTGCAGAATGCTGTGGTAGCCATACTGGTTAAGTGTGCCTTGAATTCTAAATAAATCACAGACAGTGTCACCAGCAAAGCACCCCCACACCATCACACCTCCTCCTCCATGCTTCACGGTGGGAACCACACATGCAGAGATCATCCGTTCACCTACTCTGCGTCTCACAAAGACATGGCGGTTGGAACCAAAAATATCAAATTTGGACTCATCAAACCAAAGGACAGATTTCAACCGGTCTAATGTCCATAGCACGTGTTTCTTGGCCTAAGCAAGTCTTATTTTTATTGGTGTCCTTTAGTAGTGGTTACGTTGCAGCAATTCAACCATGAAGGCCTGATTCACGCAGTCCCCTCTGAACAGTTGATGTTGAGATGTGTCTCTTACTTGAACTCTGTGATGCATTTATTTGGGCTGCAATCTGATTGCCTGACCTTCATGTCTTAAAGTAATGATGGACTGTCGTTTCTCTTTGCTTATTTCAGCTGTTCTTGCCATAATATGGACTTGGTCTTTTACCAAATAGGGCTATCTTCTGTATACCCCCCCCTCTACCTTGTCACAACACAACTGATTGGCTCAAACTCATTAAGGAGGAAAGAAATTCCACAAATTAACTTTTAACAAGGCACACCTGTTAATTGCATTTCATGAAGCTGGTTCAGAGAATGCTAAGCGTGTGCAAAGCTGTCATCAAGGCAAAGGGTGGCTACTTTGAAGAATCTCAAATATAAAATAAATTTTTGATTTAACACTTTTTTGCTTACTACATGATTGCATGTGTGTTATTTCATAGTTTTGATGTCTTCACTATTATTCTACAATGTAGAAAATAGTCAAAATAAAGATAAACCCTGGAATGAGTAGGTGTGTCCAGACTTTTGACTGGTACTGTATGTATATTGCACCTTGTGTATTCTATTGACCCGCCGGCCTACAAAAGGGGGGCCACTGTCAAATTACAGGTTGTTAGCTAGCTAGCTAGGTAGGTAACATGACTGAACAATGTTGTTTGTTATCAAACCAATAATTAGCGGCCCGGAATTCGCTTAAAACTGCCCGCGACATGGTTTGTGAAATTATATCAAATGCGCGTGAATCAGCACTAAAATGGAAAAAGGTAGTTGGCTAGAGACATGCCGTTTTCTGTGTTGTAAAGCTGCGAGCATGCCTGTCGCGAAGCTGTGCACAATTTCCCCCTCTCTGGCACTCAGAGACTGCATGACAGCGAAACACGCAAAGCCTCAGACTGGCATGTGCTTTTGGTTCTAACAAGCGATGAAATTATACAATGTATCAAATCAAATCACATTGTATTTGTCAAATGCGCCGAATACAACAGGTGTAGACCTTACAGTGAAATGCTTACTTACAAGCCCTTAACCAACAATGCAGTTAAGAAAAATAAGTGTTAAGTAAAAAATAAAAGCTGTAAAATAACAGTAGAGAGGCTATATACAGGGGGTACCGGTTAGTTGATAATTGAGGTAATATGTACATGTAGGTAGAGTTAAAGTGACTATGCATAGATAATAAACAGAGAGTAGCAGCAGCGTAAAAGAGGGGTTGGTGTGGGATGGGGGGGACAATGCAAATAGTCTGGGTAGCCATGATTAGCTGTTCAGGAGTCTTATGGCTTGGGGATATAAGCTGTTAAGAAGCCTTTTGGACCTAGACTTGGCGCTCCGGTACCGCTTGCCGTGCGGTAGCAGAGAGAACAGTCTATGACTAGGGTGGCTGGAGTCTTTGACAATTTTTAGGGCCTTCCTCTGACACTGCCTGTTTTAGAGGTCCTGGATGGCAGGAAGCTTGGCCCTAGTGATGTACTGGGCCGTACGCACTACCCTCTGTGGTGCCTTGCGGTCGGAGGCCAAGCAGTTGCCATACCAGGCGGTGATGCAACCAGTCAGGATGCTCTCGATGGTGCAGCTGTAGAACTTTTTGAGGATCTGAGGACCCATGCCAAATCTTTTCAGTCTCCTGAGGGGGAATAGGCTTTGTCGTGCCCTCTTCACGACTGTCTTGGTGTGTTTGGACCATGATAGTTTGTTGGTGATGTGGACACCAAGGAACTTGAAGCTCTCAACCTGCTCCACTACAGCCCCGTCGATGAGAATGGGGGCGTGCTCGGTCCTTCTTTTCCTGTAGTCCACAATCATCTCTTTTGTCTTGATCACGTTGAGGGAGAGGTTATTATCCTGGCACCACACGGCCAGGTCTCTGACCTCCTCCCTATAGGCTGTCTCATCGTTGTCGGTGATCAGGCCTACCACTGTTGTGTCGTCAGCAAACTTAATGATGGTGTTGGAGTCGTACCTGGCCATGCAGTCATGGGTGAACAGGGAGTACAGGAGGGGACTGAGCACGCACCCCTGAGGGGCCCCCGTGTTGAGGATCAGCGTGGCAGATGTGTTGTTACCTACCCTTACCACCTGGAGGCGGCCCATCAGGAAGTCCAGGATCCAGTTGCAGAGGGAGGTGTTTAGTCCCAGGGTCCTTTGCTTAGTGATGAGCTTTGAGGGCACTATGGTGTTGAACGCTGAGCAGTCGTCAATGAATTGCATTCTCACGTTGGTGTTCCTTTTGTCCAGGTGGGAAAGGGCAGTGTGGAGTGCAATTGAGATTGCATCATCTGTGGATCTGTTGGGGCAGTATGCAAATTGGAGTGTGTCTAGGGTTTCTGGGATAATTGTGTTGATGTGAGCTATGACCAGCCTTTCAAAGCACTTCATGGCTACAGATGTGAGTGCTACGGGTCTGTAGTCATATAGGCAGGTTATCTGTTTGATAAAATGTGGCCCTGTGGCCTTGTGAATGTTGACCCGTTTAAAGGTCTTACTCACATCGGCGACGGAGAGTTTGATCACACAGTCGTCCGGAACAGCTGATGCTCTCATGCATGCTTCAGTGTTGCTTGCCTCGAAGCGAGCCTAGAAGTAATTTAGCTTGTCTGGTAGGCTCGTGTCACTGGGCAGCTCGCAGATGTGCTTCCCTTTGTAGTCTGTAATAGTTTGCAAGCCCTGCCACATCCAACGAGCGTCGGAGCCGGTGTAGTACGATTCAATCTTAGTCCTGTATTGACTCTTTGCCTGTTTGATGGTTCGTCGGAGGGCATAGCGGGATTTATTATAAGCTTCCGGGTTAGAGTCCCGCTCCTTGAAAGCGGCAGCTCTACCCTTTAGCTCAGTGCAGATGTTGCCTGTAATCCATGGCTTCTGGTTGGGGTATGTACGTACAGCCACTGTGGGGACGACGTCATCGATGCACTTATTGATGAAGCCAGTGACTGATGTGGTGTACTCCTCAATGCTATCTGAAGAATCCCGGAACATGTTCCAGTCTGTGCTAGCAAAACAGTCCTGTAGCTTAGCATCTGCGTCATCTGACCACTTCTTGTCGGGTGTCTGAAGTAAATCCTTCGCGTCCAACTCGTTGAAGAAAAAATCTTTGTCCAGTACGAGGTGAGTAATCGCTGTCCTGATATCCCGAAGCTCTTTTCGGTCATAAGAGACGGTGGCAGAAACATTACGTACAGAATAAGTTACAAATAACGCGAAAAAACACACAATAGCACAATTGGTTAGGAGCCCATAAAACGGCAGCCATCATGTCCGGTGCCATTATTCAGTTGGTTAGGAGCCCATAAAACGGCAGCCATCATGTCCGGTGCCATTATTCAGTTGGTTAGGAGCCCATAAAACGGCAGCCATCATGTCCGGTGCCATTATGTACATATCAACTTTGGTCGCGCTGCTCCAATCAGATGCCTCATCAGGGACTGCATCCCCGCTTGATATCAAAGATACATTCTATATTAGATCTTAAAAATAGATGGAGAAGTATAGATGAACAGGAAGAGCCGACGGAGAAGCAGGAGTGAGGGCTGGTAGGAGATGTGAGGGCTGGTAGGAGATGTGAGGGCTGGTAGGGGATGTGAGGGCTGGTAGGAGATGTGAGGGCTGGTAGGAGATGTGAGGGCTGGTAGGAGATGTGAGGGCTGGTAGGAGATGTGAGGGCTGGTAGGAGATGTGAGGGCTGGTAGGAGATGTGAGGGCTGGTAGGAGATGTGAGGGCTGGTAGGAGATGTGAGGGCTGGTAGGGGATGTGAGGGCTGGTAGGGGATGTGAGGGCTGGTAGGGGATGTGAGGGCTGGTAGGAGATGTGAGGGCTGGTAGGGGATGTGAGGGCTGATATGCGCATGAAAGTGAAGTTGACATTATTGGACCTAGCGCATACAAGAGAAATACTAGATGCTGTTGCCCGAAAATAGAACTGAATTAAACTGTCTTTATAAACATTTTAAACCAGGCAGCAGCGGGGTTTTTAAACCTGTAGAGAAGAAAGGTGGTAGCATCATGTGAAACGGTATTCAAAAATATTTTTTATCATAAGTATTATGACATTTTGGTACCGTGATATTACCATGGTACCGGTATATCATGGGGCACTCCTATATAGGGAATAGGGTGGCATTTTGGATGCAGTCCATAGCATACATAAGCCGAGTGCCAGCCGGTGTCATTGACGTTGATACTCACTTAAATTCTGTAGGATTGTGTTTAATAGCGTCAGTGAAATACTTGACTGCCATTTCCAACTGGCCACAGGCTGCGAACTGGTTTCCTATGACTGGGGAGAAGAGAAAGACTGTTAAAAGCATGCCCCCTTGTGGTTTAAATAAGTACTGGAAATAAACCCACCGAAGTGGAGTGCTTTGATTTGATGTTTTCGATCAGTAAGAGCTCGTCTGTGTCCCAAATGGCACTATTCCCTCTGTAGTGCAGTGCTGTTGACCAAAGACCAAAATGGGCCCTGGTGCACTACACAGGGTACAGCTCGGCATTTGGGACACACCGTAGTGATCGACATTTTACCGGTATGAATGGAATAGGACTTACGGGCGAGCTCTGTGCTTCTTTTAACAATATCATCAACATTGGCCTCCGCCTTTTTCTATTGGGAGGCATGGTGTCAGTTAGTACATCACAGTGCAGGAGGTCTACGGCATTACACTGCAGACAGACATGTAGTACACGCTTCATCATAAATCATCAAGTTTGTTTAATTCTTTCAAAATCACCTCCTTTTTCCTGACAATAACCTCCCGCTGTTCCTCCAGCTCTTCCTCCTCCTGCCGTTCCACAGCTGGCTCATGAGGCTTCTGGATAATCGTTTTCTTCTCTGGTTTGGGGTTCTGTTGTGGTTGTCGTTTAGCAATACAAGAAGCCGTAGAGATGAAGCAGCTACTCATATCCAACTCCTGTATGGAGACAGATCCAAGATGGAGGAGCAGTTACACACTAGAAGCAGCTACTCATATCCAACTGCTGTATGGAGACAGATCCAAGATGGAGGAGCAGTTACACACTAGAAGCAGCTACTCATATCCAACTGCTGTATGGAGACAGATCCAAGATGGAGGAGCAGTTACACACTAGAAGCAGCTACTCATATCCAACTGCTGTATGGAGACAGATCCAAGATGGAGGAGCAGTTACACACTAGAAGCAGCTACTCATATCCAACTGCTGTATGGAGACAGATCCAAGATGGAGGAGCGGTTACACACTAGAAGCAGCTACTCATATCCAACTGCTGTATGGAGACAGATCCAAGATGGAGGAGCAGTTACACACTAGAAGCAGCTACTCATATCCAACTGCTGTATGGAGACAGATCCAAGATGGAGTAACTAGTAGACAGACGGTTCAAACGCACGTCAGGAACGTACTGCTCTAAGGGGAATTTAATTTGATGGAACTATTAGATGCAATTTTCTAAGTGAAATTACAGTTATATAGAATTGTGAAGAATTGAACAAATACACAGAGTTGTATGAGCTGGTTACTTCCTTTCAGAGCGTTAATGACATATCAGAGCGTCACAACATGCGTTAATGAGTTTCCGTGCACTCCTCTTACCGTGACCACATCTGTGGAGGACAATTCAAACACTAAACAGCTGATTACTATAAAGCACAGAAGCAGAATCTATAGAAAGGGACTTGGAACCTCTTACCCTGGCAATTTGACTGGTAAACGCAAGAGTACAGTCCATAAAGCTCTCAGTCTACCCATTATGCCATCATTGACTTGAATGGGGAGGCCCGTTCAATAGATTATATTTCTATGACTATAGCTACCTTCACTATAAGCAGGGTGCACTGTACAATTAAAATGCAGTGAGGGAAAAAAGTATTTGATCCCCTGCTGATTTTGTACGTTTGCCCACTGACAAAGACATGATCAGTCTATAATTTTAATGGTAGGTTTATTTGAACAGTGAGAGACAGAATAACAACAAAAAAAATCCAGAAAGACGCGTCAAAAATGTTATAAATTGATTTGCATTTTAATGAGGGAAATAAGTATTTGACCCCCTCTCAATCAGAAAGATTTCTGGCTCTCAGGTGTCTTTTATATAGGTAACGAGCTGAGATTAGGAGCACACTGTTAAAGGGAGTGCTCCTAATCTCAGTTTGTTACCTGTATAAAAGACACCTGTCCACAGAAGCAATCAATCAATCAGATTCTCCACCATGGCCAAGACCAAAGAGCTCTCCAAGGATGTCAGGGACAAGATTGTAGACCTACACAAGGCTGGAATGGGCTACAAGACCATCGCCAAGCAGCTTGGTGAGAAGGTGACAACAGTTGGTGCGATTATTCGCAAATGGAAGAAACACAAAATAACTGTCAATCTCCCTTGGCCTGGGGCTCCATGCAAGATCTCACCTCGTGGAGTTGCAATGATCATGAGAACGGTGAGGAATCAGCCCAGAACTACACGGGAGGATCTTGTCAATGATCTCAAGGCAGCTGGGACCATAGTCACCAAGAAAACAATTGGTAACACACTACTCTGTGAAGGACTGAAATCCTGCAGTGCCCGCAAGGTCCCCCTGCTCAAGAAAGCACATATACAGGGCCGTCTGAAGTTTGCCAATGAACATCTGAATGATTCAGAGGAGAACTGGGTGAAAGTGTTGTGGTCAGATGAGACCAAAATTGAGCTCTTTGGCATCAATTCAACTCGCCGTGTTTGGAGGAGGAGGAATGCTGCCTATGACCCCAAGAACACCATCCCCACTGTCAAACATGGAGGTGGAAACATTATGCTTTGGGGGTGTATTTCTGCTAAGGGGACAGGACAACTTCACCGCATCAAAGGAACGATGGACGGGGTCATGTACCGTCAAATCTTGGGTGAGAACCTCCTTCCCTCAGCCAGGGCATTGAAAATGGGTCGTGGATGGGTACTCCAGCATGACAATGACCCAAAACACACGGCCAAGGCAACAAAGGAGTGGCTCGAGAAGAAGCACATTAAGGTCCTGGAGTGGCCTAGCCAGTCTCCAGACCTTAATCCCATAGAAAATCTGTGGAGGGAGCTGAAGGTTCGAGTTGCCAAACGTCAGCCCCGAAACCTTAATGACTTGGAGAAGATCTGCAAAGAGGAATGGGACCAAATCCCTCCTGAGATGTGTGCAAACCTGGTGGCCAACTACAAGAAACGTCTGACCTCTGTGATTGCCAACAAGGGTTTTGCCACCAAGTACTAAGTCATGTTTTGCAGAGGGGTCAAATACTTACTTCCCTCATTAAAATGCAAATCAATTTATAACATTTTTGACATGTGTTTTTCTGGAGTTTTTTGTTGTTATTCTGTCTCTCACTGTTCAAATAAACCTACCATTAAAATTATAGACTGATCATGTCTTTGTCAGTGGGCAAACGTACAAAATCAGCAGGGGATCGAATACTTTTTTCCCTCACTGTACAGGAGCTAAACAATCAAACCTCTTGCCTCCCTGGCTAAGCCCTAGTCGCTCACCTCCTCCTGGTGCCTGGCTAACCTCTTGCCTCCCTGGCTAAGCCCTAGTCGCTCACCTCCTGGTGCTCATTACTGCTACCACAGTTCTCCTCCAAAGGAGGAGGTGAATCCTGCGCCTCCTGCTGCCTGCTGCCACCAGGTCCCAGACCAAGGCTCTCCTCCGTAAACTTCTTCTCCTCCCGCTCTCTTTCAATGTTTATATCACCTCCCTGATTCTCTGAGCGGCTGGACCTCCCTGGCCCTGGCCCCTGATTCTCTGAGGGGATGGACCTCCCTGGCCCTGGCCTCTGATTCTCTGAGCGGTTGGACCTCCCTGGCCCTGGCCCCTGATTCTCTGAGCGGCTGGACCTCCCTGGCCCTGGCCCCTGATTCTCTGAGGGGATGGACCTCCCTGGCCCTGGCCCCTGATTCTCTGAGCGGATGGACCTCCCTGGCCCTGGCCTCTGATTCTCTGAGGGGATGGACCTCCCTGGCCCTGGCCTCTGATTCTCTGAGCGGCTGGACCTCCCTGGCCCTGGCCGCTGATTCTCTGAGGGGATGGACCTCCCTGGCCCTGGCCCCTGATTCTCTGAGCGGATGGACCTCCCTGGCCCTGGCCTCTGATTCTCTGAGGGGATGGACCTCCCTGGCCCTGGCCTCTGATTCTCTGAGCGGCTGGACCTCCCTGGCCCCTGATTCTCTGAGGGAATGGACCTCCCTGGCCCCTGATTCTCTGAGGGGATAGACCTCCCTGGCCCTGGCCCCTGATTCTCTGAGGGGCTGGACCTCCCTGGCCCCTGATTCTCTGAGCGGCTGGACCTCCCTGGCCCCTGATTCTCTGAGGGGCTGGACCTCCCTGGCCCCTGATTCTCTGAGGGGATGGACCTGCCTGGCCCCTGATTCTCTGAGGGGATGGACCTCCCTGGCCCTGGCCCCTGATTCTCTGAGCGGCTGGACCTCCCTGGCCCTGGCCCCTGATTCTCTGAGGGGCTGGACCTCCCTGGCCCTGGCCCCTGATTCTCTGAGGGGATGGACCTCCCTGGCCCTGGCCCCTGATTCTCTGAGCGGCTGGACCTCCCTGGCCCTGGCCCCTGATTCTCTGAGCGGCTGGACCTCCCTGGCCCTGGCCCCTGATTCTCTGAGGGGCTGGACCTCCCTGGCCCCTGATTCTCTGAGGGGCTGGACCTCCCTGGCCCTGGCTCCTGATTCTCTGAGGGGCTGGACCTCCCTGGCCCTGGCTCCTGATTCTCTGAGGGGCTGGACCTCCCTGGCTCCTCCTAGAGGCAAATAAGGCAAATATGTTCAGTGTACAAATGCATATACAAGATAACAGGGGCTGCATCCGAAAAAGGACCCCATTCACTATAAAGTGCACTACTTTTGGCCAGGGCCCTATAGCGCACTATATAGGGAATAGGGTGCCATTTGGAATACACTAATTTCCCTGCATTCGGTAAGTATTCAGACCTCTGCTTTTTCCACATTTCGTTACATTACGGAGACTTATTCTAAAATGGATTAAATTGTTTTTTCCCCCCTCATCGATCTACACACAATACCCCATAATGACAAAGCAAAAACAGGTCTTTAGAAATGTTTTGCTAATTTATTAAATAAATAAAAAACTCCCAGTCCCTGCCGCTGAAAAACATCCCACAGCATGATGCTGCCACCACCATGCTTCACCGTGGAGATGGTGCCAGGTTTCCTCCAGACGTGACGCTTGGCATTCAGGCCAAAGAGTTCAATCTTGGTTTCATCAGACCAGAGAATCTTGTTTCTCATGGTCTGAGAGTCCTTTAGGTGTCTTTTGGCAAACTCCAAGCGGGCTGTCATGTGCCTTTTACTGAGGAGTGGCTTCCGTCTGGCCACTACCATAAAGTCCTGATTGGTGGAATGCTGCAGAGATGGTTGTCCTTCTGGAAGGTTCTCCACAGAGGAACTCTGGAGCTCTGTCAGAGTGACCATCGGGTTCTTGGTCACCTCCCTGACCAAGGCCCTTCTCCCCCGATTGCTCAGTTTAGCCGGGCGGCCAGTCTTGGTGGTTCCAAACTTCTTCCATTTAAGAATGATGGAGGCCACTGTGTTCTTGGGGACCTTCAATGCTGCAGACATTTTTTGGTTCCCTTCCCCAGATCTGTGCTTCGACACGATCCTGTCTCAGTGCTCTACAGCAATTCCTTCGGCCTCATGGCTTGTTTTTTACTCTGACATGCACTGTCAACTGTGGGGCCTTTCCAAATCATGTCCAATCAATTGAATTTACCACAGGTGGACTCCAATCAAGTTGTAGAAACATCTCAAGGATGATCAATGGAAACAGGAAGCCCCTGAGCTCAATTTCGAGTCTCATAGCAAAGGGTCTGAATACTTATGTAAATAAGGTATGTTTTTTATTTTTAATATACATTTGCAAAAACGTCTAAAAAGCTGTTTTCGCTTTGTCATTATGGGGTATTACGTGTAGATTGATGAAGAACATTTTTTATTAAATCCATTTTAGAATAAGGCTGTAACGTAACAAAATGTGTAGAAAGTCAACGGGTCTGAATACTTTCCGAATGAACTGTATTATATTTCCCTATAATAGCGCACTCCTTTTGACCAGAGCCCAATGGGCTACATTAGGAAATAGGGCGTCAAGCCCAGACTTTATACAAGTGGTGAAAGTGGAACATAAAACTTACAGGCTCCTTTTCTTTCCCTGCACGTTTCCTCTCCTTCTGTCGCTGTGGGGGGGGGGGGGGGGGGGGGGGGGTAAGAACAGAGAGAAATACCTGCATTAGAACAACAGGTGGTTTCCCCTGGAGGGCGAAGAGCATGTGTACCAAATGCCACCCTTTTCTCTATACACACACACTATGGGCATGAGGCCAAAAATTCAACACTTCATAGGGAATAGGATGTAATTTGGGATGAAACACATGATTACTGCTTGACCCTGTTTGGCTACTGCTGTCACCACACACAGACGGTGCAGTAGGATCGGGGAGGATTTTCATATCGTCATACCGTCCTTCTCTCATATACATTATTACCCCTTAGGGGGCACCAACAAAACACTAAAAAGCCTATTGGGTATCTATTGCCAGAACACTAATGAAATTAGCACAAGTAACAGTTGAAATGAAGAACGCGATCTGCTTTATCGCCGAACGTATTGCACAAGTTGACAGCAGGTATTCATTTAAAAAGTGGCTACAAATATTTAAAATGTATTGAAAAACTTAAAATAAATAGTTTAAAACAGCATTGAAAAAAGCATCATGTGGTTATTTCCAAATACCGCCCAAGCCTACAATACAGACAGAGACAATACAGACAGGACAGGACAGACAGGACAGGACAGACAGGACAGGACAGACAGGACAGGACAGACAGAGACAGACAGGACAGGACAGACAGGACAGGACAGACAGGACAGGACAGACAGAGACAGACAGGACAGGACAGAGACAGACAGGACAGGACAGACAGGACAGGACAGACAGAGACAGACAGGACAGGACAGACAGAGACAATACAGACAGGACAGGACAGACAGAGACAGGACAGACAGGACAGGACAGACAGAGACAGACAGAGACAGACAGGACAGGACAGACAGGACAGACAGAGACAATACAGACAGGACAGGACAGACAGAGACAGGACAGACAGGACAGACAGGACAGGACAGACAGGACAGACAGGACAGACAGGACAAGACAGGACAGACAGGACAGGACAGACAGGACAGGACAGACAGGACAGGACAGACAGGACAGGACAGACAGGACAGGACAGGACAGACAGGACAGACAGGACAGGACAAGACAGAGACAGGACAGACAGGACAGACAGAGACAGGACAGACAGGACAGAGACAGGACAGGACAGGACAGACAGGACAGAGACAGGACAGACAGGACAGGCAGGACAGACAGGACAGACAGGACAAGACAGGACAGACAGAGACAGGACAGACAGGACAGAGACAGGACAGAGACAGGACAGGACAGACAGAGACAAGACAGACAGGACAGGACAGCCCATCACTACAGACTAGGATTAACATGGTAACTGGGATCATCCCTGGAACACTTTATATTTCCTGAAAAGAATAGAACTGACAAGACCCGGGAAATCAAACCTTTTCCCCATGTTTCAGGCCCTCACTCAGGCCCTCACCCTAACCCTCACTCAGGCCCTAACCCTAACCCTCACTCAGGCCCTCACTCAGGCCCTAACCCTAACCCTCACTCAGGCCCTAACCCTAACCCTCACTCAGGCCCTAACCCTAACCCTCACTCAGGCCCTAACCCTAACCCTCACTCAGGCCCTAACCCTAACCCTCACTCAGGCCCTGACTCAGGCCCTAACCCTAACCCTCACTCAGGCCCTAACCCTAACCCTCACTCAGCCCTCACTCAGGCCCTAACCCTAACCCTCACTCAGCCCTCACTCAGGCCCTAACCCTAACCCTCACTCAGCCCTCACTCAGGCCCTAACCCTAACCCTCACTCAGGCCCTAACCCTAACCCTCACTCAGGCCCTGACTCAGGCCCTAACCCTAACCCTCACTCAGGCCCTAACCCTAACCCTAACCCTAACTCAGCCCTCACTCAGGCCCTCACTCAGGCCCTAACCCTAACCCTCACTCAGACCCTCACTCAGCCCTCACTCAGGCCCTAACCCTAACCCTCACTCAGGCCCTGACTCAGGCCCTAACCCTAACCCTCACTCAGGCCCTGACTCAGGCCCTAACCCTAACCCTCACTCAGGCCCTGACTCAGGCCCTAACCCTAACCCTCACTCAGGCCCTGACTCAGGCCCTAACCCTAACCCTCACTCAGGCCCTGACTCAGGCCCTCACCATGCGTAGTATCAAACAGGTTGTCCATGAAGCCTTTAGCCTGTAAACAACAGCAAATCAGCTCCAAGTGATTTTAATTTTGGAAATCTGTTCCAAAGTACAGCAGTATGTGGACACTCCTTCAAATTAGTGGATTCGGCTAATCCAGCCACACCCGTTGCTGACAGGTGTATAAAATCGAGCACACAGCCATGCAATCTCCATAGACAAACATTGGCAGTAGAATGGCCCGTACTGAAGAGCTCAATGACTTTCAACGTGGCACCGTCATAGGATGCCACCTTCCCAACAAGTCAGTTCATCAAATTTCTGCCCTGCTAGAGCTGCCCCGGTCAACTGTAAGTGCTGTTATTGTGAAGTGGAAACGTCTAGGAGCAACAACGGCTCAGCTGCGAAGTGGTAGGCCACACAAGCTCACAGAACCGGACCTCTGAGTGCTGAAGCGTGTAAGAATCGTCTGCCCTCGGTTGCAACACTCACTACCGAGTTCCAAACTGCCTCTGGAAGCAACGTCAGCACAAGAACTGTTCGTCTGGAGCTTCATGAAATGGGTTTCCATGGCCGAGCAGCCGCACACAAGCCTAAGATCACCATGCGCAATGCCAAGTGTGGGCTGGAGTGGTGTAAAGCTCGCCACCATTGGACTCTGGAGCAGTGGAAACGCGTTCTCTGGAGTGATGAATCAAGCTTCACCATCTGACAGTCCGATGGACGAATCTGGGTTTGGCGGATGCCAGGAGAACGCTACCTTCCCAAATGCATAGTGCCAACTGTAAAGTTTGGTGGAGGAGGAATTAGGGCTGACCCCATTTAGTCGACTGGTCGATTGTTTGGTCCATAGGCTGTTGGTCGACCAAGATTTATTTAGTAGAGCAGTCACTTTAGAGAATATGGCAGTACGTCCAACCGGCCTCACAACTTCAGACCATGTGTAACCACGCCAGCCCAGGACCTCCACTTCCTGCTTCTTCACCTGCAGGATCGTCTGAGACCAGCCACCCAGACAGCTGATGAAACTGAGGAGTATTTCTGTCTGTAATAATGCCCTTTTGTGGGGGAAAAACTCATTCTGATTGGCTGGTCCTGGCTCCCCAGTGGGTGGGCCTATGCCCAGTCACATAAAATCCGTTGATTAGGGCCTAATGAATTGATATCAATTGACTGACTTCCTGACATGAACTGTAACTCAATAAAATAGTTGAAATTGTTGCGTTTATATTTTTGTTCAGTAGAGTTGATAATGCCTGCTATAAAAGAACGTGCGACTCTTAGAGCTGTCATTGTGAATCTTCACAACATTGATATGCAATCCACTACATAGGAATCGGTCACTAACCAGGTTTCCGTAATCCACTACATAGGAATCGGTCACTAACCAGGTTTCCGTAATCCACTACATAGGAATCGGTCACTAACCAGGTTTCCGTAATCCACTACATAGGAATCGGTCACTAACCAGGTTTCCGTAATCCACTACATAGGAATCGGTCACTAACCAGGTTTCCGTAATCCACTACATAGGAATCGGTCACTAACCAGGTTTCCGTAATCCACTACATAGGAATCGGTCACTAACCAGGATTCCGTAATCCACTACATAGGAATCGGTCACTAACCAGGATTCCCTCCAACCTTGTAATGCCAGTAAAGTATATGTTGATTAAAAATAAAGGTCACGAAAGGCCTGATTGAAACAGAAAATTTGTCAGTAAACTTTCAAAATGTCGACAAAACACAAGGTGGGATCCTTTTGTGTATAAAATGTATTATGCAAGAAATGGCGGTGGAAACATTTATGCGCAAATATTGATATAATAACCATAATTTCAAAGTAAACTTGGGAGTCACTGGTGTGAGGTCCTCCCACTACGACTCATTGGAAACCATGCAGTTTATTAGACTAATGAAATAAATGATGATGAACTTCACAGGGTGGTGAGAGTGCACGGTGAGGAGCTTGATGCTCCTTTCCAATAAATATCGAGGGTCTTATTCCGGTGACATGATGATCGATGCTTGGCTGCAGTTTGACAATTATAAATAATCTCATTGTCCATAATGATCTCATGTAGGCTATATAGAGTGCAGGTGCAAACCAGAGTGGGCACATTACACGCTGTAACTAGTGATGGGGAAAAAATACAAAAAAAGTAGATATTTACATATCGGGATATTATATTAGACGATATATTGTATCGTTTTGACAATATCGCAATATTATTTAATGCGCAAATTGTCTGTAACATGCACCAAAACTCCTGTCTTTCTCCTTCATAGCTTGATCTCCATTCTTTAAATAGGGAGCCAATTTGTTTTAAGCACTTTAATTTCTATGACTGATTAAAACTCGTTTTCTCACGTCTCCATCTGGTCCCACTGCGGCAGACATGAGCAATATGTTTGGAACATCGAATCGCCATAAAAATAAAAAAAAATCACAGTATTGAATCGCAATACATATCATATCGGCACCAAAGTATCGTGATAATATCGCATCGTGAGGTCCCTGGCAAATCCCAGTCCTAGCTATAAAACACAAAACATTTGTGACTAAACCATCAGTAGAGTTTAAAATGTGACGGAAACCCATTTAACTATTACAACATGTCAATTGGATGGAAAACTAGCTACAGATATGCAGTCTTAACAATTAAAAATCCCAAAAAATCACATTGTATGATTTTTAAGTAATTAATTTGCATTTTATTTTATTTAATTCAGAGAGGCATGAGGGAAAATTCAGATCTTCTCCTGTCCCAATCCCACTGAAACCCCAAAATCCTGATTCCTGTCTCGCATGAAAATTCGTATCTTTATTCTGTAATCCATCGTTTGTATTATCAAAGCATGTCTCTCGCCTACGCATGTCAAAACACTGCTATAACATTTCCCCCGCTTCTCTGCGTTGTCTCGTATTGCTGCCGATATGAGAGCGTCGGCAGAGAATGGTGGGATGAAAAAACAGTATGAGTAGATATGGATAACAGAGTTACTCCCCCGTTAAGATACCTTGATATTGGGGCCTCCCGAGCGGCGCAGCGGTCTAAGGCACTGCATCACAGTGCTTGAGGCGTCACTACAGACCCGGGTTCGATCCCAGGCCGTGTCACAACCGGCCGTGACCGGGAGTCCCATAGGCCGGCGCACAATTGGCCCAGCGTCGTCTGGGTTAGGGGAGGGTTTTGGCCAGGGGTGCTTTACTTGTCTCATCGCGCTCTAGTGACTCCTTGTGGCGGGCCGGGCGCCTGCAGGCTGACTTCAGTCGCCAGTTGAACGGTGTTTCCTCCATTGGTGCAGCTGGCTTCCGGGTTAAGCAGGCGGGTGTTAAGAAGCACGGTTTGGCGGGTCATGTTTCGGAGGACGCATGACTTGACCTTCGCCTCTCCCGAGCCCGTTGGGGAATTGCAGCGATGTGACAAGATCGTAATTGGGTAGGAAAAGGGGGTTAAAAAATAAAAGATACCTTGATATTTCTAATATTTCCACTCTTCAACCCATTACTCATGAGCTGATCTGCTATCTGTATAATCAACTAGATTTTGCCAAATATAGGAGATATTCTGTCATTCGTTGGAGGTTATCTAGCAAGTTTAGCAACTTTTGACTTTTGTTTGACAGCCGTTACAAAGTTAGAATAATTTGACAACGCTATACTCAGAGTGCTCTGTGCATCCGGAGCGTGCTCTGTCGAAATGCGCTGCCGATCAAAGATAGTTACTATCATTACTAAATATCAGTTTAATTTGCTGTGAAATCTTGACATAGCGGCACAGCCAAGCCAACCAGGTGGCACAGCGCCCCTCTTATTTGGGGAGAACCCTGGCATAGTGACCAGATCTTGGTTTTAAAACACTTTAAAAACGGGCACTTCCGATTGATGCGGTACTTTCCAGGACTCTCTGGATAAATATGCATTATTCCCGGTATTGAAACGTGGTAGATTTTCAGGAAAAATATTAATCCCTACGACAGACACTACAGACAGACTATAGATAGACAGACATACACTACAGACACACACTACACAGACAGACAGACAGACACTACAGACACAGACATACACACTACAGACAGACATGACAGACAGACACACTACAGACAGACAGACAGACTCTACAGACAGAGACAGACACTACAGACCGAGACAGACAGAGACAGACAGACACTACAGACAGAGACAGACACACTACAGACGGAGACAGACACAATACAGACAGACACTACAGACAGACTATAGATAGACAGACATACACTACAGACAGAGACACTACAGACAGAGACACACTACAGACAGACAGACACCACAGACAGACACCACAGACAGACAGACTACAGACACTACAGACAGACACACTACAGACAGAGACAGACAGACAGACAGAGACACTACAGACAGACTACAGACAAACACTACAGACAGAGACAGACACGACAGACAGAGACAGACAGACACGACAGACAGAGACAGACAGAGACACTACAGACAGACAGACACTACAGACAGACAGACACTACAGACAGAGACAGACAGACAGAGACAGACAGACACTACAGACACTACAGACAGAGACAGACACACTACAGACAGAGACAGCAACACTACAGACAGAGACACACTACAGACAGACATACACTATAGACAGACACCACAGACAGACACATACACACTACAGACAGAGACAGACACTACAGACAGAGACAAACACTACAGACAGAGACAGACACTACATACAGAGACAGACAGACACTACAGACAGAGACAGACACGACAGACAGACAGAGACAGACACTAGACAGACACTAAAGACAGAGACAGACAGACACTAGACAGAGACAGACACACTACAGACAGAGACACACACTACAGACAGAGACAGACACACTACAGACAGAGACAGACACACTACAGACAGAGACACACACTACAGACAGAGACATACACACTACAGACAGAGACAGCAACACTACAGACAGAGACAGCAACACTACAGACAGAGACACTACAGACAGAGACACACACTACAGACAGAGACAGACACTACATACAGAGACAGACAGACACTACAGACAGAGACAGACACTAGACAGACACTACAGACAGAGACAGACAGACACTAGACAGAGACAGACACACTACAGACAGAGACACACACTACAGACAGAGACATACACACTACAGACAGAGACAGCAACACTACAGACAGAGACAGCAACACTACAGACAGAGAAACACTACAGACAGACGGACACGACAGTCAGAGACACTACAGACAGAGACAGCAACACTACAGACAGAGACAGCAACACTACAGACAGAGACAGCAACACTACAGACAGAGACAGACAAACTAGAGACAGGCAGACACTACAGACAGGAGACAGACACGACAGACAGAGACAGACACTACAGACAGAGACAGACACGACAGACAGACAGAGACAGACACTAGACAGACACTACAGAGACAGACAGACACTAGACAGACAGAGACAGACAGAGACAGACAGACACTACAGACAGAGACAGACAGACAGACACACTACAGACAGAGACAGACACACTACAGACAGAGACAGACACACTACAGACAGAGACAGACACACTACAGACAGAGACAGACACTACAGACAGACAGAGACACTACAGACAGACTATAGATAGACAGACACACATACACTACAGACAGACAGACAGACACGACATACACTACAGACAGACTACAGAGACAGACAGACTCTACAGACAGAGACAGACAGACTCTACAGACACGACAGACAGATAGAGACACTACAGACACACTACAGACAGAGACAGACAGACACACTACAGACAGACAGACAGACAGACTACAGACACTACAGACAGAGACAGACAGACACAGACACACTACAGACAGAGACAGACAGATACAGACAGAGACAGACACTACAGACAGAGACACTACAGACAGACACAGACACACTACAGACAGAGACAGACAGAGACAGACACTACAGACAGAGACACTACAGACAGAGACACTACAGACAGACAGACAGACAGACACTACAGACAGACAGACACTACAGACACTACAGACAGACACACTACAGACAGAGACAGACACACTACAGACAGAGACAGACAAACTAGAGACAGGCAGACACTACAGACAGGAGACAGACACTACAGACACTACAGACAGAGACAGACACTACAGACAGACAGACAGAGACAGACACTACAGACAGACAGAGAAGACACTACAGACAGACAGAGACAGACACACTACAGACAGAGACAGACACACTACAGACAGAGACAGACACACTACAGACAGAGACAGACACACTACAGACAGGCAGACACTACAGACAGGAGACAGACAGAGACAGACACTACAGACAGAGACACTACAGACAGACAGACAGAGACAGACACTACAGACAGACAGAGACAGACACTACAGACAGACAGAGACAGACACACTACAGACAGAGACAGACACACTACAGACAGGAGACAGACACACTACAGACAGGCAGACACTACAGACAGGAGACAGACACTACAGACAGAGACACACTACAGACAGAGACTACAGACAGAGACAGACACTACAGACAGACAGAGACAGACACTACAGACAGACAGAGACACACACTACCTACAGACAGAGACACACTACAGACAGAGACACACTACAGACAGAGACAGACACTACAGACAGACAGAGACAGACACACTACAGACAGAGACAGACACACTACAGACAGAGACAGACACACTACAGACAGGCAGACAGACAGACACTACAGACAGAGACAGACACTACAGACAGAGACAGACACTACAGACAGACAGAGACACTACAGGCAGACTACAGACAGACAGAGACACACTACAGACAGAGACACACTACAGACAGAGACAGACACACTACAGACAGAGACACACTACAGACAGAGACACACTACAGACAGAGACTACAGACAGAGACTAACCATCTTTTTAAGTCTTTTCTTTTCTGCTTTTTCTTTCAGTTTGTTCTCTTCTTCTATAAGTTCTCTGGCGTTTTTTTCAGCTTCCTAAAAAGGAAAGTTATTCTCAGTAAAAACGTCCTCTTCATGCTGAATGTAATACAAAATGATGTGATTGACTGAAAAAGTTGTTTGGCATCTTACCTCAGGAGTGAGTTGTCTTATACGTGGGTGGGGGGTTAATGATTTCTTTGGGACACTATGCCCTAAAAAATTCTGTGCAAATCCGCAATAGGCTTTATTATTTTTCAGCTTTCTGTCATCATAATAGTCTTCGTCATCGTCAACATAGTCAATCATGGGGTTGACAAAATCAAGACCTGGAAATCAAACATAGGGTGAAATGCATGGCAATGGACAGCAATAATACATATCTGCTGATTAACTAAAGCAGTCTTTCCCAATCCTGGCCCTGGGCACCCAAAGGGGCAAATCCTGGCCCTGGGCACCCAAAGGGGCAAATCCTGGCCCTGGGCACCCAAAGGGGCAAATCCTGGCCCTGGGCACCCAAAGGGGCAAATCCTGGCCCTGGGCACCCAAAGGGGCAAATCCTGGCCCTGGGGTCCCAAAGGGGCAAATCCTGGTCCTGGGGTCCCAAAGGGGTGCACATTTCTGTCCTTAGTAGCACTATACAGGTGATTCAAAAAATCTACTCATCATCAAGCTGTGTAAAGCTAGCGAAAAAACTAAAATGTGTACCAATTGCGGTCCCCAGGACCAGGATTGGGAAATGCTGAACTAAATCAATAAATGGTACCGTGTAATGACAATTCACATTAGGACCACATCTTTACAAGGCAGACATGTAGATCCCTCATCTGGCCTTTCAGTAGGCCTCCGTCCCAAATGGCACCCTATTCCCTATGTAGTACACTACTTTTGACCAGGGCCCATATGGATCTGGTCAAAAGTAGTGCACTACATAGGGAATAGTGTGTTATTTGGAACACATCTCTGAGTTCACCTGAACTTGAACTGGCTATCATACAGCATATGACCTAATCAGACTTGAATCATCCAAAGATTTCCAAACAAAAATATGACTTGCTAAACAGTATTTCTTACCAATCTGGCATATATAGGGAACAAGGTACCATTCTGGACTGTATGTTCTTACCAAACATGCCAGAGTTGAACAAATCCATAAAGGTGTGTTTAGTGTCTCGTCCACTTATCAGATCCACCAAAGCTTCCTGTCGGTGAGAGAGAGAGAGAGATTAAAGTAGATTTACTGGGAACCATGAGGCTATATAGCTAACTAACTATATACTGCCGCACTTATCATTGGAGCAGAAGGCAAACATGAATCTGATCTGTCATGCATCAGATTTAGATTCTAGTCATTTAGCAGACGCTCTTATCCAGAGCGACTTACAGTTAGTGAGTGCATACATTATTTTTCTCCATACTGGCACCCCGTGGGAATCGAACCCACAACCCTGGCGTTGCAAGCGCCATGCTCTACCAACTGAACTACAGGAGGCATGTACTCACTCGCTCACACACACACACACACACACACACACACACACACTCGCTCACACACACACACACACACACACACACACACACACTCGCTCACACACACACACACACACACACACACACACACACACACACTACTCACGTGGGTTTGCAAAATGTGTGGGTTTTCCTGAATGATGACATGGTCTGATGAAGTGAAGAGAAAATATAATCAGAGACAGGGTAAGTTACCTCATGTCTATGTGCGAATCTTTGACAACAAATGGCATAGCTAGCTAATTATGTTCAGAATGACATCAATTTCCTATTAATGTGTGTGGTTGATGGTGACCTGTGTTGCCACCTGCTCCTACACGCTGGTGCACATGCTGAAGAAAACAGAAGCTGAAGTTTGCCAACTTAATACGGTTACCTCAAATTCAGCAGTGGCTAACTGGCTAACGTTGGCGTTATATAGCTAGCTACCTTTCCTTGGTTACGCGACGAGACTGACACATTTCAAGCTAGCTCATCTCGATCTTACCTGGTTTCCAATCTCTCTTTCTAATGTTAGACATTTTATTTGACTAATTTGTGGTGCTTGGTTCGACAGAAAAGGACTTCTCTGAAACTCAACGTCTTCCTTGTTTCTCCTTTCCGGGTTTACGTGACGCCCAGACACGCCTGCGTAGTTTAACTCGCTACCTTCATCCTCCACTGCTCTGAAGGGAATCCAAACTAGCCTCACATATGAACGCCAGAGGTCGTCACTAGTTACCCCAGCCACAAAGTCATAAACCCCGCCTATTTCTAGAATGTATCTTCTTAAAATGTGACGTTAAACCTAACCTTAACCACACTGCTAACCTTATGCCTTACATTAAGACAAAAAGCTAATTTTAGTCTTCATACAGTTTTACGATATATCCAATTTGAACTTTGTGACTGTGGTAACTGGTGGAAACCAGTCAGAGTGGAAGAAACATAATTGGCCTACATAATTGACCTTATGCCAAATCCATTCATCTGTGGTTACTTCTGTTTCCTAAATTGCAGCCAATTAAAGAGTTGCAAATTGTTTCTATAGCTCAGTTTCCATCCAACTGGCGACCGATTTTCATAAGAATATTCTAAAATCCGCATTTTTACAACACGGGTAGGTAGGTAACAACACATCTGCCACGCTGATCCTCAACACGGGGGCCCCTCAGGGGTGCGTGCTCAGTCGCCTCCTGTACTCCCTGTTCACCCATGACTGCATGGCCAAACACGACTCCAACACCATCATTAAGTTAACCGACGACACGATTGTGGTAGGCCTGATCACCGACAACGATGAGACAGCCTATAGGGAGGAGGTCAGAGATCTGGCAGTGTGGTGCCAGGATAACAACCTCTCCCTCAACGTCAGCAAGACAAAGGAGCTGATCGTTGACTACAGGAAAAGGAGGGCCGAACACGTCCCAATTCACATCGACAGGGCTGTAGTGGAGCAGGTCGAGAGTTTCAAGTTCCTTGGTGTCCACATCACCAACAAACTATCATGGTCCAAATAAACCAAGACAGTCGTGAAGAGGGCACGACAAAGCCTATTCCCCATCAGGAGACTGAAAAGATTAGGCATGGGTCCCCAGGTCCTCAAAAAATTCTACAGCTGCTCCATCGTGAGCATCCTGACTGGTTGCATCACCGCCTGGTTTGCAACTGCTCGTCATCTGACCGTAAGGCGCTACAGAGGGTAGTGCGTACGGCCCAGTACATTACTGGGGCCGAGCTTCCTGCCATCCAGGACCTCTATACCAGGTGGTGTCAGAGAAAGGCCCTAAAAATGGTCAAAGGCTCCAGCAACCCAAGTCATTGACTGTTCCCTCTGCTACCACACGACAAGCAGTACCGGAGCGCCAAGTCTAGGTCCAAAAGGCTCCTTAACAGCTTCTACCCCCAAGCCATAAGACTGCTGAACAATTAATCAAATGGCTACCTGGACTATTTGTATTGACCCCCTTTTTTTTTTTACGTTGCTGCTACTTGCTGTTTATTATCTATGTATAGTCACTTTACCCCTACCTACATGTACATATTACCTCGACCAACCTGTACCCCCGCACATTGACTCGGTACCGGTACCCCCTCTATATAGCCTCGTTATTGTTATTTTATTGTTACTTTTATACTTTAGTTTATTTAATACATATTTTCTTAACTCTTATTTTCTTAAAACTGCATTGTTGGTTAAGGGCTTGTCAGCATTTCTACACCTGCTGTATTCGGCGCATGTGACAAATAAAATGTGATTTTATTATTTGTATTTGTCAAACTGCAGCCAATCATCGATTATCATGTCACCACAATAATGCCGCGTTCACATGCTAATCGGGTGTCAGAACTTGGAAACTCAGACATTTATGACATGCTGATTCGTTGAACGTGGCACGTGTATAACTACAACCAGATAGCAAGTTGGGCATTTCAGAGTTTCCTAGTTCCGACTAGCATGTGAACGCGGCATAAAACCCTCGATATTTATTGGAAAGGACGGAGCGTCAAACGCATCACCTTGCGCTTTCACCACGCTGTGCAGTTCATATTATATTTCATCTGTAGACTCATAAACTGCACGCTTTCCCGACGAGTCATAGTGGGAGGAGCACAGCATGCTGGGAGATCTCAGACTGAGGATAAGGAAGGAACTAGAGGAAGTACACGAGCCGTGATAAATTCCAACCATCTCCTGTGATTACCTTCAGTTAGCGTTCTTTGTTTTATCCAAGGCCAGTGTACATCGTTCAGAAATTTGAGTTCATATTTCCTACAATTCATGTGTTGTGGACGCACTTCTTTGTTATGCTAGTTAGCGTTTTTACCGCGAGCTAGCAACTGTAAGCTTGCTGACCCTGTTTGTCATCTAATTTCAGACATTTAGCATTTCAGGGTCTAGTCTTATATGGACTGTGGTTATATGGATGTATGCTGTTTAGATTATGTGGGTATTTTGTTAGCAATTAGCCTTGTGGATGCATTATACATTCAAGTTCATGCAGTTGTGTGAGGATGATGGTGCTGTGTAGTTGCACTCCTCTGATCATTCATTAGTGAAGTCACAGTCATGTTGTTAGGTTGTATTGCCCTTGTGCAGCAGATAACCTATTGTAGCCATATTATTTATAGCTTATGTAATTGGAGGTTGTATTAAGCCTGTACCTGCCATTTACTATTGTATATCATTTTCCCTTTTTCAGAACCACACACAAACTCTTGGTTAACACAATTGTGCCATTACTGCTCTTTGAATCAGCGTAAATTAAACAACCTCAACTGGAATCATACCGGTCTGTCATCTGTGCCATTACAAGCACCTGGGAGAGAACACATAGAGCTAAGTACAACCCTACATAATATACAGTCCACCAAGTCCTCAACTACCTGGCCTCCTGTACTCAGTTGGTAGAGCATGGTGTTTGCAACGCCAGGGTTGTGGGTTCGTTTCCCACGGGGGGCCAGTATGAAAATGTATGCACTCACCTACTGTAAGTCGCTCTGGATAAGAGCGTCTGCTAAATGACTAAAATGTAAAATTGTTATATCAATATGTGCGCATAAAAGCGTTTCCATCGACATTTCTCGCATAATTCATTTTACTAGGGGGTAGATCAGCTTAATATTGCAGATCGATTGTAACACCCACATACATGCATACATACACATACAGTGGGAAGAACAAGTATTTGATACACTGCCGATTTTGTAGGTTTTCCTACTTACAAAGCATGTAGAGGTCTGTAATTTTTATCATAGGTACACTTCAACTGTGAGAGACGGAATCTAAAACAAAAATCCAGAAAATCACATTGTATGATTTTTAAGTAATGAATTTGCATTTTAGTGCATGACATAAGTATTTGATCACCTACCAACCAGTAAGAATTCTGTCTCTCACAGACGTGTTAGTTTTTCTTTAAGAAGCCCTCCTGTTCTCCACTCATTACCTGTATTAACTGCACCCGTTTGAACTCGTTACCTGTATAAAAGACACCTGTCCACACACTCAATCAAACAGACTCCAACCTCTCCACAATGGCCAAGTCCAGAGAGCTGTGTAAGGACATCAGGGATAAAATTGTAGACCTGCATAAGGCTGGGATGGGCTACAGGACAATAGGCAAGCAGCTTGGTGAGAAGGCAACAACTGTTGGTGCAATTATTAGAAAATGGAAGAAGTTCAAGATGACGCTCAATCAGCCTCGGTCTGGGGCTCCATGCAAGATGTCACCTCGTGGGGCATCAATGATCATGAGAAAGGTGAGGGATCAGCCCAGAACTACACGGCAGGGGCGGCAGGTAGCTTAGTGGGTAAGAGCGTTGTGCCAGTAACCGAAAGGTCGCTGGTTCTAATCCCCGAGCCGACTAGGTGAAAAATCTGTCGATGTGCCCTTGAGCAAGGCACTTAACCCTAATTGCTCCTGTAAGTCGCTCTGGATAAGAGCGTCTGCTAAATGACTAAAATGTAATGTAAATGTAAATGGTCAATGACCTGAAGAGAGCTGGGACCACAGTCTCAAAGAAAACCATTAGTAACACACTACGCCATCATGGATTAAAATCCTGCAGCGCACGCAAGGTCCCCCTGCTCAAGCCAGCGCATGTTCAGGCCCTTCTGAAGTTTGCCAATGACCATCTGGATGATCCAGAGGAGGAATGGGAGAAGGTTCATGTGGTCTGATGAGACAAAAATAGAGCTTTTTGGTCTAAACTCCACTCGCCGTGTTTGGAGGAAGAAGAAGGATGAGTACAACCCCAAGAACACCATCCCAACCGTGAAGCATGGAGGTGGAAACATCATTCTTTGGGGATGCTTTTCTGCAAAGGGGACAGGACGACTGCACCGTATTGAGGGGAGGATGGATGGGGCCATGTATCGCGAGATCTTGGCCAACAACCTCCTTCCCTCAGTAAGAGCATTGAAGATGGGTCGTGGCTAGGTCTTCCCGCATGACAATGACCCGAAACACACAGCCAGGGCAACTAAGGAGTGGCTCCGTAAGAAGCATCTCAAGGTCCTGGAGTGGCCTAGCCAGTCTCCAGACCTGAACCCAATAGAAAATCTTTGGAGGGAGCTGAAAGTCCGTATTGCCCAGCGACAGACCCGAAACCTGAAGGATCTGGAGAAGGTCTGTATGGAGGAGTGGGCCAAAATCCCTGCTGCAGTGTGTGCAAACCTGGTCAAGACCTACAGGAAACGTATGATCTCTGTAATTGCAAACAAAGGTTTCTGTACCAAATATTAAGTTCTGTTTTTCTGATGTATCAAATACTTATGTCATGCAATAAAATGCAAATTAATTACTTAAAAATCATACAATGTGATTTTCTGGATTTTTGTTTTAGATTCCGTCTCTCACAGTTGAAGTGTACCTATGATAAAAATTACAGACCTCTACATGCTTTGTAAGTAGGAAAACCTGCAAAATCGGCAGTGTATCAAATACTTGTTCTCCCTACTGTATGCCCCTTTGGCTGTAGTGGCCTGTATGCAGCCGGCATCTCAGCAGCTGTCTTCTCAGGTGAGTTCTGTGGCTCTGGCCTCGCAATCTGCTTCGAGACTCGGCAGAGGCCGGATCGATGGTGAGGCATATATCTGTAACCAAAGACTTTGTGTTAAGCCAGTGTGTTAATGTATGCGGATGACTCAACACTACAGTTGAAGTCGGAAGTTTACATACACCTTAGCCAAATACATTTAAACTCAGTTTTTCACAATTCCTGACATTTAATCCTAGTAAAAATTCCCTGTCTTAGGTCAGTTAGGATCACCACTTTATTTTAAGAATGTGAAATGTCAGAATAATAGTAGAGAGAATTATTTATTTAAGCTTTTATTTATTTCATCACATTCCCAGTGGGTCAGAAGTTTACATACACTCAATTAGTATTTGGTAGCATTGCCTTTAAATTGTTTAACTTGGGTCAAACTTTTCGGGTAGCCTTCCACAAGCTTCCCACAATAAGTTGTGAATTTTGGCCCATTCCTCCTGACAGAGCTGGTGTAACTGAGTCAGGTTTGTAGGTCTCCTTGCTCGCACACGCTTTTTCAGTTCTACCAACAACTTTTCTATAGGATTGAGGTCAGGGCGTTGTGATGGCCACTCCAATACCTTGACTTTGTTGTCCTTAAGCCATTTTGCCACAACTTTGGAAGTATGCTTGGGGTCATTGTCCATTTGGAAGATCCATTTGCGACCAAGCTTTAACTTCCTGACTGATGTCTTGAGATGTTGCTTCAATATATCCACATAATTTTCCTTCCTCACGATGCCATCTATTTTGTGAAGTGCACCAGTCCCTCCTGCAGCAAAGCACCCCCACAGCATGATGCTGCCACCCCCGTGCTTCACGGTTGGGATGGTGTTCTTCGGCTTGCAAGCAGCCCCCTTTTTCCTCCAAACATAACGATGGTCATTATGGCCAAACAGTTCTATTTTTGTTTCATCAGACCAGAGGACATTTCTCCAAAGACTACGATATTTGACCCCATGTGCAGTTGCAAACCGTAGTCTGGCTTTTTTATGGCGGTTTTGGAGCAGTGGCTTCTTCCTTGCTGAGCGGCCATTCAGGTTAGGTCGATATAGGACTCGTTTTACTGTGGATATAGATACTTTTGTACCTGTTTCCTCCAGCATCTTCACAAGGTCCTCTGCTGTTGTTCTGGGATTGATTTGCACTTTTCGCACCAAAGTACATTCATCTCTAGGAGACAGAACGCGTCTCCTTCCTGAGCAGTATGACGGCTGCGTGGTCCCATGGTGTTTATACTTGTGTACTATTGTTTGTACAGATGAACGTGGTACCTTCAGGCGTTTGGAAATTGCTCCCTAGGATGAACCAGACATGTGGAGGTCTACAATTTATTTTCTGAGGTCTTGGCTGATTTCTTTTGATTTTCCCATGATGTCAAGCAAAGAGGCACTGACTTTGAAAAAATGAAGGTAGGTCTTGAAATACATCCACAGGTACACCTCCAATTGACTCAAATGATGTCAATTAGTCTATCAGAAGCTTCTAAAGCCATGACATCATTTTCTGGAATTTTCCAAGCTGTTTAAAGGCACAGTCAACTTAGTGTATGTAAACTTCTGACCCACTGGAATTGTGATACAGTGAATTATAAGTGAAATAATCTGTCTGTAAACAATTGTTGGAAAAATTACTTGTCATGCACAAAGTAGATGTCCTAACCGACTTGCCATAACTATAGTTTGTTCACAAGACATGTGTGGAGTGGTTGAAAAACGAGTTTTAGTGACTCCAACCTAAGTGTATGTAAACTTCCGACTTCAACTGTATACATGTCAGCTACCACAGCGACTGAAATGACTGCAACACTTAACAAAGAGCTGCAGTTAGTTTCAGAATGGGTGGCAAGGAATAAGTTAGTCCTAAATATTTCTAAAACTAAAAGCATTGTATTTGGGACAAATCATTCACTAAACCCTAAATCTCAACTAAATCTTGTAATGAATCATGTGGAAATTGAGCAAGTTGAGGAGACTAAACTGCTTGGAGTAACCCTGGATTGTAAACTGTCATGGTTAAAACATATTGATACAACAGTAGCTAAGATGGGGAGAAGTCTGTCCATAATAAAGCGCTGCTCTGCCTTCTTAACAGCACTATCAACAAGGCAGGTCCTACAGGCTCTAGTTTTATCGCACCTGGACTACTGTTCAGTCTTGTGGTCAGGTGCCGCAAAGAGGGACTTAGGAAAATTGCAATTATCTCAAAACAGGGCAGCACGGCCGGCCCTTGGATGTACACAGAGAGCATTAATAATATGCATGTCAATCTCTCCTGGTTCAAAGTGGAGGAGAGATTGACTTCATCACTACTTGTATTTGTGAGAGGTATTGACATGTTGAATGCACCGAGCTGTCTGTTTAAACTACTAGCACACAGCTCAGACACCCATGCATATCCCACAAGACATGCCACCAGAGGTCTCTTCACAGTCCCCAAGTCCAGAACAGACTATGGGAGGCGCACAGTACTACATAGAGCCATGACTACATGGAACTCTATTCCATATCAGGTAACTCACAGTAAAATTAGATTTTAAAAAATTGATAAAAATCCACTTTATGGAACAGCGGGGACTGTGAAGCAACACAAACATAGGCACAGACACATGCATACAAACACACGATAACATACGCACTATACACACATGGATTTTGTGTTATAGATATGTGGTAGTAGAGTAGAGGCCTGAGGTCACACACTTAATATGTTGTGAAATCTGTTATGAATTTATTGTAACGTTTTTAAAATGTATAACTGCCTTAACTTTGCTGGACTCCAGGAAGAGTAGCTGCTGCCTTGGCAGGAACTAATGGGGATCGATAATAAACCCCAGGAAGAGTAGCTGCTGCCTTGGCTGGAACTAATGGGGATCCATAATAAACCCCAGGAAGAGTAGCTGCTGCCTTGGCAGGAACTAATGGGGATCCATAATAAATACAAATACAAATGTAGAAAAACACTTTTTTATGCATTTTATATTTTAATGTTTAATTATTGTATTTCAATTACTTTACTATTAATTTATTACAATGATTCTTAACACTGTTTTTAACATTGTTTTAAAAATTAATCATAATGCATCATTTTAATCCTGTTTTTAGAAGTTAATTGTCATGTTCTAAATGAAATGTTTCTGCGTGATAATCATTTGAGTCACATTTTTTGTATTTTATTAAGCATTAAAAGGCATCGTTGTTGAATAATAAACCGTGTTTGATTAAGAGGGGAACGGAGAATCTGCCCAAAACATTACACCATATCAAAATAGTCATGCGGTGCGACCAGCAATGTTCATTCGGTACAACCAGTGTTTTTAATGTTAATTTTTTTCTATAAGAGACTGGTTTTCATTTATTTAACAGAAGTTGTAGTTGAGTCATTCAAAATGAGGGTTCGTCCAGTGAAAAGTGAAAAAAATAGATATTTATTATACTGTAACTTATAACTTCTTTAATGTTGAATATTTGAGATATGCATATATTCATATTTTACTCTTATTTGCTTGAAATAATGGTCCGAAAACATTTTTTTATTTTTGATTCATGGTCGCACCAAATCACTTTTTTTTTGGAGGTCAATTTAACAAATCGCATAAAAAAATGAAAATTAACAACCATTTTTTGCGACAAACCCTGAACGTGCATACGTAACACTCAAGGGAACATAAAGTGTTTGAAATTAAATAGTTTTCCCTTTTCAAAATGTTTACCTTTTTAAAACCTTATACGTTATTGACCCTTCAACAAAGTACTGAGTAAAGGGTCTGAATACTTTCCGAATGAACTGTAGATATGTGTCTGTCTGTCTGTCTGTCTGTCTGTCTGTCTGTCTGTCTGTCTGTCTGTCTGTCTGCGTCCTACTGTCCTTTCAGTCCTCCTCCTATTCCCCCCCCCCCTGCAGTAAGTCCAGTCTGTACTCTATCAGAGTAAAGTTGGTGATTTTGGCGATGGGCTCAGGGATGACGAACTCTCTGATCCGTGTGTAGCCCATGTTCTCATACAGCCTCTGTGCATCAGTCTGCACTACAGACGTGTAGAGGATGACAGCAGGGAAGCCTCTCTCCCTGCTGAAGTCTGCCACTGTCCTGCTGAGGGCCTTGGCGATGCCCATACCCCGGTGTGTCCGGCGTACAGACAACCTCTTCAGCTCCATGTAGCCTGGTTCCCTCTCCGCGGGCAGGCAGGCCACCGTTGCCACCACCCGGCCGTCGCTCTCAGCCACCCAGAAACACGAGTCCTTGTTCTCCAGGTAGGTCTCCTGGATGTGGTTGAGGTCCTTCTTAAGGGAGGTGTCGATGTAGCTGTTGAAGAGGTAGCCCACCAGCTGCTTGGCCCCGGCCAGGAGGAGAGTGACCGCTACTACAGGCAGCAGGATGGACTTGGAGCTGGCCAGCAGGGCGCAGAACGTGACCATCAGGGTCATCTGGGTCAGGGGCTGTTTGAGGAGGTGCATGAAGGAGGAGGGGACGTGCTCGCTCATCCCCAGGGTGAAGATCTCCTTCACGGACTCCTTGTCATCATCCTGGTACCTTCGGATCGTGACGCCAGCAACCATGGCACTGGTCTGTAGGGTTGGGCAGATATTATTAAATTGAACATTGTGATATTTGACATTGATGATATAGTGATGTGCAAGATGATATATCATGATTTACAAAAATATACTTATTTGAACTTTACAAATCAAAACTGTGCAGTTTTATCAGTTAGACTATCAATCTGTCAAATGAAGTCTAAATGAATTAACTAGGCTAAGCCTTATTTTTTCATCATACGAAGATTACTTAATGAGAATGCGACCATTATATAATAAATTAGCAAAATAATGACAGTCTGGATTTAGTCACAGTCTATAATGATTTAGTCACAGTCTATAATGATTTAGTCACAGTCTATAATGATTTAGTCACAGTCTATAATGATTTAGTCACAGTCTATAATGATTTAGTCACAGTCTATAATGATTTAGTCACAGTCTATAATGATTTAGTCATTAACGGTGCAAAACGATTGTATCGTATACATCAAGATATTTTTAGAGTAGCATATCGTAGAAGAAGTCTCCCCAAATATCAGCCAACCCTACCGTTCTGTCTACTGTCTGCACAATAACAACACAGAAAGAGCAGAAACCTTCCGTTCAACCCACAAACAAACATGGTAGTCAGTCACACTAAACCTGAGTCTCCTCTGGCTCCCATAAACACACACTGGTCTGCCCTTCAATACATACAGAGATGACAGTGAGAGATGACAGTGAGAGATGACAGTGAGAGATGACAGTGAGAGATGACAGTGAGAGATGGCAGTGAGAGATGACAGTGAGAGATGACAGTGAGAGATGACAGTGAGAGATGACAGTGAGAGATGACAGTGAGAGATGGCAGTGAGAGATGACAGTGAGAGATGACAGTGAGAGATGACAGTGAGAGATGACAGTGAGAGAGAACAGTCTAGTAGTCTAGTCACTACAACCCGTAGAAATATAATCTATAGATGGTATAATAGGTGACCTGGCAACATTAGTTCACATTTCCAGGGTTAAAGGTTAAGCCCTTTCTATAGAGTATATGTCTACGCTACAACCTACCTACCACTCAACACTCCAAGGTACCTTCGACACACACACACACACACAACACACACACACACACAACAGCAACACTCTCCCTCCCAACCCTCATCAACAGACTCCCTCATCAACAGACTCCCTCATCAACAGACTCCGTGTCCTTGGAGGAGGTCTTGCCTCAGATAGGTACTTTCAGCAACACGGGTGTATTTACATACAGTGCATTTGGAAAGTATTCAGACCCCTTGACTTTTTCCACATTTTGTTACATTACAGCCTTATTCTAAAATTGATTAAATAGCGTTTCCCCTCATCAATCTACAAACAATATCCCATAATGACAAAGCAAAAACAGTTTTTTGAAATTTTTGCAAATGTATTAAAAATGAAAAACGGAAATATCACATTTACATAAGTACTCAGACCCTTTACTCAGTACTTTGTTGAAGCACCTTTGGCTGAGATTACAGCCTTGAGTCTTCTTGGGTATGACGCTACAAGCTTGGGACACCTGTATTTGGAGAGTTTCTCCCATTCTTCTCTGTAGATCCTCTCAAGCACTGTCAGGTTGGATGGGGAGCGTCGCTGCACAGCTATTTTCAGGTCTCTCAAGAGACGTTCTATCGGGCTCTGGCTGGGTCACTCAAGGACATTCAGAGACTTGTCCCGAAGCCACTCCTGCATTGTCTTGGCTGTGTGCTTAGGGACGTTGTCCTGTTGGAAGGTGAACCTTCGCCCCAGTCTGAGGTCCTGAGTGCTCTGGAGCAGGTTTTCATCAAGGAACTCTCTGTACTTTGCTCTGTTCATCTTTCCCTCGATCCTGACTAGTCTCCCAGTCCCTGCCACTGAAATACATCCCCACAGCATGATGCTGCCACCACCATGCTTCACCGTAGGGATGGTGCCAGGTTTCGTCCAGATGTGACGCTTGGCATTCAGGCCAAAGAGTTCAATCTTGGTTTCATCAGACCAGAGAATCTTGTTTCTCATTGTCTGAGAGTTCTTTAGGTGCCTTTTGGCAAACTCCAAGCAGGCTGTCATGTGCCTTTTACTGAGGTGTGGCTTCCGTCTGGTCACTCTACCATAAAGGCCTGATTGGTGGAGTGCTGTAGAGATGGTTGTCCTTCTGGAAGGTTCTCCTATCTCCACAGAGGAACTCTAGAGCTCTGTCAGAGCGACCATCAGGTTCTGGGTCACCTCCCTGACCAAGGCCCTTCTCCCCCGATTGCTCAGTTTGGCGCCTGGCCAGCTCTAGGAAGAGTCTTGGTGGTTCTAAACTTCTTCCATTTAAGAATGATGGAGGCCACTGTGTTCTTGGGGACTTTAAATGCTGCAGACATTTTTTGGTATCCTTCCCCAGATCTGTGTCTTGGAGCTCTACAGACAATTCCTTCAACCTCATGGCTTGGTTTTTGCTCTGACATGCACTGTCAACTATGGGACCTTATATAGACAGGTGTGTGCCTTTCCAAATCATGTCCAATCAATTGAATTTACCACAGGTGGACTCCAATCAAGTTGTAGAAACATCTCAAAGATGATCAATGGAAAGCTCAATTTCAAGTCTCATAGCAAAGGGTCTGAATACTTATGTAAATAAGTATTTTTTATATTTTTTTATATACATTTGCTAACATTTCTAAAAACCTGTTTTCGCTTTGTCATTATGGGGTATTGTGTGTAGATTGATGAGGAACTTGTATTTATTTAATCCATTTTAGAATAAGGCTGTAACGTAACAAAATGTGGACTGAATACTTTCCGAATGCACTAGTATTGCTTTCAATTATCCTGGGTTGCACAAAAACAGTCCTTGGGAAGCCACAAGTTAAATACAATTCCATGTCAACTTATTGTGACAGTGGGAAGGACGGTTGGTCATTATGACGGGGGAATTTGAGACAACATATCTTAAGGTTCGTATTATGAAACAGACTTTCCAAACGTGAAACGGAATTGTATTTAACTTGTGGCTTCCCAGGGACTGTTTTTGTGCAACCCAATACAATTGAAAGCAACACTAGTGTACACTGAGTGTATAAAACATTAGGAACACCTTTGTAATATTGAGTTTCACCCCCACAAATCATCAAGGAACCTACCAGGTACAACCCTAAATCCGTAAACATGGGCACCCTCATAGATATCATCCTGACTAACTTACCCTCTAAATACACCTCCGCTGTCTTCAACCAGGATCTCAGCGATCACTGCCTTATTGCCTGCGTCCGTAACGGGTCCGCGGTCAAACGACCACCCCTCATCACTGTCAAACGCTCCCAAAAACACTTCAGCGAGCAGGCCTTTCTAATTTAGTCATTTAGCAGACGCTCTTATCCAGAGCGACTTACAGTTAGTGAGTGCATACATTTTTCATACTGGCCCCCCGTGGGAATCGAACCCACAACTCTGGCATTGCAAGCGCCATGCTCTACCAACTGAGCTACAGGAGGCCCAAAATAGACCTGGCCCGGGTATCCTGGATGGATATTGACCTCATTCCGTCAGTAGAGGATGACTGGTTGTTCTTTAAAAGTGCTTTCCTCTCAATCTTAAATAAGCATGCCCCATTCAAAAAATTCAGAACTAAGAACAGATATAGCCCCTGGTTCACCCCAGACTTGACTGCCCTTGACCAGCACAAAAACATCCTGTGGCGTACTGCATTAGCATCGAACAGCCCCCGCGATATGCAACTTTTCAGGAAAGTCAGGAACCAATATACACAAGCAGTTAGGAAAGCAAAGGCTAGCTTTTTCAAACAGAAATTTGCATCCTGTAGCACTAACTCCAAAAAGTTTTGGGACACTGTAAAGTCCATGGAGAATAAGAGCACCTCCTCCCAGCTGCCCACTGCACTGAGGCTAGGAAACACTGTCACCACCGATAAATCTACGATAATTTCAATAAGCATTTTGCTACGGCTGGCCATGCTTTCCACCTGGTGCCTACCCCTAACCCGGCCACCAGCTCTGCACCCTCCGCTGCAACTTGCCCATGCCCCCCCCGCTTCTCCTTCACACAAATTCAGACAGCTGATGTTCTGAAAGAGCTGCACAATCTGGACCCCTACAAATCAGCTGGGCTAGACAATCTGGACCCTTTCTTTTTAAAATTAGCCGCCGAAATTGTCGCAACCCCTATTACTAGCCGGTTCAACCTCTCTTTCGTATCGTCTGAGATCCCCAGAGATTGGAAAGCTGCCGCGGTCATCCCCCTCTTCAAAAGGGGGTGACACTCTAGATCCAAACTGTTACAGACCTATATCCATCCTGCCCTGCCTTTCGAAAGTATTTGAAAGCCAAGTTAACAAACAGATCACCGACCATTTCGAATCCCACCGTACCTTCTCCGCTATGCAATCTGGTTTCCGAGCTGGTCATGGGTGCACCTCAGCCACGCTCAAGATCCTAAACGATATATAATAACCGCGATCGATAAAAGACAGTACTGTGCAGCCGTCTTCATCGACCTGGCCAAGGCTTTTGACTCTGTCAATCACCGCATTCTTATTGGCAGACTAAATAGCCTTGGTTTCTCAAATGACTGTCTCGCCTGGTTCACCAACTACTTCTCAGATAGAGTTCAATGTGTCAAATCGGAGGGCCTGTTGTCTGGACCTATGGCAGTCTCTATGGGGGTGCCACAGGGTTCAATTCTCGGGCCGACTCTATTCTCTGTGTATATCAATGATGTCGCTCTTGCTGCTGGTGACTCTCAGATCCACCTCTACGCAGACGACACCATTTTGTAAACATCTGGCCCTTCATTGGACACTGTGTTAACAAACCTCCAAACGAGCTTCAATGTCATACAACACTCCTTCCGTAGCCTCCAATTGCTCTTAAACGCTAGTAAAACTAAATGCATGCTCTTCAATCAAACGCTGCTGGCACCCGCCCGCCCGACTAGAATCACTACTCTCGGCGGGTCTGACATAGAATATGTGGACAACTACAAATACCTAGGTGTCTGGTTAGACCGTAAACTCTCCTTCCAGACTCACATTAAGCATCTCCAATCAAAAGTTAGATCTAGAATCGGCTTCCTATTTCGCAACAAAGCCTCCTTCACTCATGCTGCTAAACATGCCCTCGTAAAACTGACTATCCTACCGATCCTTGACTTCGGCGATGTCATTTACAAAATAGCCTCCAACACTCTACTCAGCAAATTGGATGTAGTCTATCACAGTGCCATCCGTTTTGTCACTAAAGCCCCATATACTACCCACCACTGTGACCTGTACGCTCTTGTTGGCTGGCCCTCACTACATATTCGTCGCCAAACCCACTGGCTCCGGGTCATCTATAAATCACTGCTAGGCAAATCCCCGCCTTATCTTAGCTCATTGGTCACCATAGCAACACCCACCCGTAGTATGCGTTCCAGCAGGTATATCTCACTGGTCATCCCCAAAGCCAACACCTCCTTTGGCCGCCATTCCTTCCAGTTCTCTGCTGCAAATGACTGGAACGAACTGCAAAAATCTCTGAAGCTGGAGACTCTTATCTCCCTCACTAACTTTAAGCATCAGTTGTCAGAGCAGCTTACCGATCACTGCACCTGTACACAGCCCATCTGAAATTAGCCCACCCAACTACCTCATCCCCATATTGTTATTTATTTTGCTCATTTGCACCCCAGTATCTCTATTTGCACATCATCTTCTGCACATCTATCACTCCAGTGTTAATACTAAATTGTAATTATTTTGCACTATGGCCTATTTATTGCCTTACCTCCATAACTTACTACATTTGCACACACTGTATATAGATTTTCTATTGTGTTATTGACTTTATGTTTTGTTTATTCCATATGTAACTCTGTGTTGTTGTTTTTAATCGCACTGCTATGCTTTATCTTGGCCAGGTCGCAGTTGTAAATGAGAACTTGTTCTCAACTGGCTTCTTACCTGGTTAAATAAAGGTGAAATACAAATAAATGTAAAAAACATCCAAGCTAAAAGTGCCTGCATATGGAATTTGGCCAATTTTACTGGGATTTTATCAACATCAAAATTACACACAAGCTGAAATTCTAAACCACCACCAGAGTCAAATAAATACTTAGGGAAGACATTCCAAATACTGTTCTGGTTCTTAATATACTTCAGAATCCAATTTATTTTACAATTATTATTTAGAGTATTGAAATCTAAAACCTCAAGACCTCCTTGTTCTTGGGTATTACTGAGAATATATTTCCGTAGAGTGAGGCTTGTTCCTCCAAATAAAATTATAAAGAATCTTATCTAAGTCCTTTACAATTTTAGTGGGTAAGTCAAGTGATAACCCTTTCGCTTTGGACAACTTGGGAACTATTTCACACTGGGACGATTTTTACATGACACCTGGCACCTACATCTTTTGTCTTGCCCATTCACCCTCTGAATGGCACAAATACACAATCAATGTTTCTCAAAATGCATGCTACCGTGCTCCGAGTACGCAAATTGGAGCTTCTCAAATGTACTCTCCTCCTCACAAGAGAACGTGGTCGGAGAATGCACTCGGAGCATGAGTGTGGAGCACGGTAGTTCCATATTGAGAAACACCCAATGTCTCAAATCGGAGGGCCTGTTGTCTGGACCTATGGCAGTCTCTATGGGGGTGCCACAGGGTTCAATTCTCGGGCCGACTCTATTCTCTGTGTATATCAATGATGTCGCTCTTGCTGCTGGTGACTCTCAGATCCACCTCTACGCAGACGACACCATTTTGTAAACATCTGGCCCTTCATTGGACACTGTGTTAACAAACCTCCAAACGAGCTTCAATGTCATACAACACTCCTTCCGTAGCCTCCAATTGCTCTTAAACGCTAGTAAAACTAAATGCATGCTCTTCAATCAAACGCTGCTGGCACCCGCCCGCCCGACTAGAATCACTACTCTCGGCGGGTCTGACATAGAATATGTGGACAACTACAAATACCTAGGTGTCTGGTTAGACCGTAAACTCTCCTTCCAGACTCACATTAAGCATCTCCAATCAAAAGTTAGATCTAGAATCGGCTTCCTATTTCGCAACAAAGCCTCCTTCACTCATGCTGCTAAACATGCCCTCGTAAAACTGACTATCCTACCGATCCTTGACTTCGGCGATGTCATTTACAAAATAGCCTCCAACACTCTACTCAGCAAATTGGATGTAGTCTATCACAGTGCCATCCGTTTTGTCACTAAAGCCCCATATACTACCCACCACTGTGACCTGTACGCTCTTGTTGGCTGGCCCTCACTACATATTCGTCGCCAAACCCACTGGCTCCGGGTCATCTATAAATCACTGCTAGGCAAATCCCCGCCTTATCTTAGCTCATTGGTCACCATAGCAACACCCACCCGTAGTATGCGTTCCAGCAGGTATATCTCACTGGTCATCCCCAAAGCCAACACCTCCTTTGGCCGCCATTCCTTCCAGTTCTCTGCTGCAAATGACTGGAACGAACTGCAAAAATCTCTGAAGCTGGAGACTCTTATCTCCCTCACTAACTTTAAGCATCAGTTGTCAGAGCAGCTTACCGATCACTGCACCTGTACACAGCCCATCTGAAATTAGCCCACCCAACTACCTCATCCCCATATTGTTATTTATTTTGCTCATTTGCACCCCAGTATCTCTATTTGCACATCATCTTCTGCACATCTATCACTCCAGTGTTAATACTAAATTGTAATTATTTTGCACTATGGCCTATTTATTGCCTTACCTCCATAACTTACTACATTTGCACACACTGTATATAGATTTTCTATTGTGTTATTGACTTTATGTTTTGTTTATTCCATATGTAACTCTGTGTTGTTGTTTTTAATCGCACTGCTATGCTTTATCTTGGCCAGGTCGCAGTTGTAAATGAGAACTTGTTCTCAACTGGCTTCTTACCTGGTTAAATAAAGGTGAAATACAAATAAATGTAAAAAACATCCAAGCTAAAAGTGCCTGCATATGGAATTTGGCCAATTTTACTGGGATTTTATCAACATCAAAATTACACACAAGCTGAAATTCTAAACCACCACCAGAGTCAAATAAATACTTAGGGAAGACATTCCAAATACTGTTCTGGTTCTTAATATACTTCAGAATCCAATTTATTTTACAATTATTATTTAGAGTATTGAAATCTAAAACCTCAAGACCTCCTTGTTCTTGGGTATTACTGAGAATATATTTCCGTAGAGTGAGGCTTGTTCCTCCAAATAAAATTATAAAGAATCTTATCTAAGTCCTTTACAATTTTAGTGGGTAAGTCAAGTGATAACCCTTTCGCTTTGGACAACTTGGGAACTATTTCACACTGGGACGATTTTTACATGACACCTGGCACCTACATCTTTTGTCTTGCCCATTCACCCTCTGAATGGCACAAATACACAATCAATGTTTCTCAAAATGCATGCTACCGTGCTCCGAGTACGCAAATTGGAGCTTCTCAAATGTACTCTCCTCCTCACAAGAGAACGTGGTCGGAGAATGCACTCGGAGCATGAGTGTGGAGCACGGTAGTTCCATATTGAGAAACACCCAATGTCTCAAGGCTTAAAAATCCTTCTTTAACCTGTCTCCTCCCCTTCATCTACACTGATTGAAGTGGATTTAACAGGTGACATCAATAAGGGATCATAGCTTTCACCTGGTCAGTCTGAAAGAGCAGGTGTTCCTAATGTTGTAAATACACCCGCGTTGCTAAAAGCACCCGGTTTCCCGTTACCTGACTGCAGTGTCAGTGTCCTATCCGTCATCAAACCTCTGATCATCCCTAGCTATAATAAAAAACGTTATTTGATACCTAGCTATATTAGTTATCAAATCATTTAAATAAACTAAAATAATTTATCCCGATTAGCAAATAGCACGTGACTCTACTAGTAAGCTAAATGTAGGAATTGCTAACTCGCCAAATGATACGTTGGCCATCAAATTATTAATATTTCTGCTGTAATGCAAATGCTGTTTGTAAGAGATAACCCACCTGATTTAGATATGTCTCAGAGAAATAGAATCCAATCTGAACAGGTCGAACAACAGGCGGACTTCCGTCTTCGCAGAGGTGGGAGGGATTTATGGTATGTCTTGTTTCTAATTGGCTGAAAGAAAGACCTTATAGCTCATATATTCTGAAGTTTATTTTAGCACCATTATAAAAATGAGAAAGAAACTCAAGGCCAATGTAGCTATTTAGAAAGGTAAAACAAGGGGTAGCTTAACATGTGAAAAATTATCTTGATAAAAAACAGCTCACACATGATTGTATACTTCAGAGGAAGGCCCTCAAAATTGTCAAAGACTCCAGCCACCCTAGTCATAGACTGTTCTCTCTGCTACCACACGGCAAGCGGTACCGGAGCACCAAGTCTAGGTCCAAAAAGCTTCTTAACAGCTTCTACACCCAAGCCATAAGACTCCTGAACAGCTAATCATGGCTACCCAGACTATTTGCACTGCCCGCCCCATCTTTTTACGCTGCTGCTACTCTGTTAATTATTTATGCATAGTCACTTTAACTCTACCCACATGTACATATTACCTCATCTAGCCGGTGCCCCCGCACATTGACTCTGCACCGGTACCCCCCTGTATATATAGCCTCCCTACTGTTATTTTATTTTACTTTTGCTCTTTTTTTCTCAACACCTTTTTGTTGTTGTTGTTTTATTTTACTTTTTTATTAACAAATAAATGCATTGTTGGTTAAGGGCTGTAAGTAAACATTTCACTGTAATGTCTACACCTGTTGTATTCGGCGCATGTGGCAAATAAAATGCTGAGTCAGTATCTCTCTAACCCTGCTGTACCCTACCGTGCTGAGACAGTATCTCTCTAACCCTGCTGTACCCTACCGTGCTGAGTCAGTATCTCTCTAACCCTGCTGTACCCTACCGTGCTGAGTCAGTATCTCTCTAACCCTGCTGTACCCTACCGTGCTGAGACAGTATCTCTCTAACCCTGCTGTACCCTACCGTGCTGAGACAGTATCTCTCTAACCCTGCTGTACCCTACCGTGCTGAGTCAGTATCTATCTAACTGCTGTACCCTACCGTGCTGAGACAGTATCTCTCTAACCCTGCTGTACCCTACCGTGCTGAGTCAGTATCTATCTAACCTTCATAACTTAACCTACTGTTCTGACTTGGTGGTGCACATGTAGCCTATAGGCTGTTTTAAAGAAATGTAAATATCATCGAATATTGTAAGAGCTTTCATTGTCTGCTTATATGCCCCCTTTATTTATCCTACGGTTCTGACTTGGTGTACAGGGAGAACACTGTAAGGACGGCCCATGTTCTGAATTCTGTTGCTGTAGATTTCAAAAGCGCTGAACAAATAGTTATATTGACTACGTCCGTCCTAGCTCGCTCGTTAATGTCTTAAACAAAATTACGGATTGCCTCTTATCCGCTTGGCGTCCCCTTATGCCATAGTTTGTACATCTCAATTGTCAGTAGAAACCACATTTGTTTAAGCAAGTCAGCCATTTCAGAGGGACTACAGGGGACAGACAGAGGGACACTGCAGTGGACAGACAGAGAGGGACTACAGGGAACAGAAAGAGAGAGACTGCAGGGGACAGAACGAGAGAGACTGCAGGGGACAGACAGAGAGGGACTGCAGGGGACAGACAGAGAGGGACTGCAGGGGACAGACAGAGAGGGACTGCAGGGGACAGACAGAGAGACTGCAGGGGACAGACAGAGAGAGACTGCAGGGGACAGACAGAGAGGGACTGCAGGGAACAGAAAGAGAGAGACTGCAGGGGACGGACAGAGAGAGACTGCAGGGGACAGACAGAGAGAGACTGCAGGGGACAGACAGAGAGAGACTGCAGGGGACAGACAGAGAGACTGCAGGGGACAGACAGAGAGAGACTGCAGGGGACAGACAGAGAGAGACTGCAGGGGACAGACAGAGAGAGACTGCAGGGGACAGACAGAGAGACTTCAGGGGACAGACAGAGAGACTGCAGGGGACAGACAGAGAGAGACTGCAGGGGACAGACAGAGAGAGACTGCAGGGGACAGACAGAGAGAGACTGCAGGGGACAGGAAGAGAGAGACTGCAGGGGACAGACAGAGAGGGACTGCAGGGGACAGACAGAGAGGGACTGCAGGGAACAGAAAGAGAGAGACTGCAGGGGACAGACAGAGAGAGACTGCAGGGGACAGACAGAGAGACTGCAGGGGACAGACAGAGAGAGACTGCAGGGGACAGACAGAGAGAGACTGCAGGGGACAGACAGAGAGAGACTGCAGGGGACAGACAGAGAGACTGCAGGGGACAGACAGAGAGACTGCAGGGGACAGACAGAGAGACTGCAGGGGACAGAAAGAGAGAGACTGCAGGGGACAGACAGAGAGAGACTGCAGGGGACAGACAGAGAGACTGCAGGGGACAGACAGAGAGAGACTGCAGGGGACAGACAGAGAGACTGCAGGGGACAGACAGAGAGAGACTGCAGGGGACAGACAGAGAGACTGCAGGGGACAGACAGAGAGACTGCAGGGGACAGACAGAGAGACTTCAGGGGACAGACAGAGAGACTGCAGGGGACAGAAAGAGAGAGACTGCAGGGGACAGAAAGAGAGAGACTGCAGGGGACAGACAGAGAGACTGCAGGGGACAGACAGAGAGAGACTGCAGGGGACAGACAGAGACTGCAGGGGACAGACAGAGAGAGACTGCAGGGGACAGACAGAGAGAGACTGCAGGGGACAGACAGAGAGAGACTGCAGGGGACAGACAGAGAGAGACTGCAGGGGACAGGAAGAGAGAGACTGCAGGGGACAGACAGAGAGACTGCAGGGGACAGACAGAGAGACTGCAGGGGACAGACAGAGAGAGACTGCAGGGGACAGACAGAGAGAGACTGCAGGGGACAGACAGAGAGAGACTGCAGGGGACAGACAGAGAGAGACTGCAGGGGACAGACAGAGAGACTGCAGGGGACAGACAGAGAGAGACTGCAGGGGACAGACAGAGAGACTGCAGGGGACAGACAGAGAGACTGCAGGGGACAGACAGAGAGACTGCAGGGGACAGACAGAGAGAGACTGCAGGGGACAGACAGAGAGACTGCAGGGGACAGACAGAGAGAGACTGCAGGGGACAGACAGAGAGACTGCAGGGGACAGACAGAGAGAGACTGCAGGGGACAGACAGAGAGAGACTGCAGGGGACAGACAGAGAGAGACTGCAGGGGACAGACAGAGAGACTGCAGGGGACAGACAGAGAGAGACTGCAGGGGACAGACAGAGAGACTGCAGGGGACAGACAGAGAGGGACTGCAGGGAACAGAAAGAGAGAGACTGCAGGGGACAGACAGAGAGACTGCAGGGGACAGACAGAGAGAGACTGCAGGGGACAGACAGAGAGACTGCAGGGGACAGACAGAGAGGGACTGCAGGGAACAGAAAGAGAGAGACTGCAGGGGACAGACAGAGAGGGCCTGCAGGGAACAGAAAGAGAGAGACTGCAGGGGACAGACAGAGAGAGACTGCAGGGGACAGACAGAGAGACTGCAGGGGACAGACAGAGAGAGACTGCAGGGGACAGACAGAGAGACTGCAGGGGACAGACAGAGAGGGACTGCAGGGAACAGAACGAGAGAGACTGCAGGGAACAGAAAGAGAGGGACTGCAGGGGACAGACAGAGAGAGACTGCAGGGGACAGACAGAGAGAGACTGCAGGGGACAGACAGAGAGAGACTGCAGGGGACAGACAGAGAGACTGCAGGGGACAGACAGAGAGACTGCAGGGGACAGACAGAGAGACTGCAGGGGACAGACAGAGAGAGACTGCAGGGGACAGACAGAGAGAGACTGCAGGGGACAGACAGAGAGACTGCAGGGGACAGACAGAGAGAGACTGCAGGGGACAGACAGAGAGGGACTGCAGGGGAACAGACAGAGAGAGACTGCAGGGGACAGACAGAGAGACTGCAGGGGACAGACAGAGAGGGACTGCAGGGGACAGACAGAGAGACTGCAGGGGACAGACAGAGAGACTTCAGGGGACAGACAGAGAGACTGCAGGGGACAGAAAGAGAGAGACTGCAGGGGACAGACAGAGAGAGACTGCAGGGGACAGACAGAGAGACTGCAGGGGACAGACAGAGAGAGACTGCAGGGGACAGACAGAGAGACTGCAGGGGACAGACAGAGAGGGACTGCAGGGAACAGACAGAGAGAGACTGCAGGGGACAGACAGAGAGACTGCAGGGGACAGACAGAGAGAGACTGCAGGGGACAGACAGAGAGACTGCAGGGGACAGACAGAGAGGGACTGCAGGGGACAGACAGAGAGAGACTGCAGGGGACAGACAGAGAGAGACTGCAGGGGACAGACAGAGAGACTTCAGGGGACAGACAGAGAGACTGCAGGGGACAGAAAGAGAGAGACTGCAGGGGACAGAAAGAGAGAGACTGCAGGGGACAGACAGAGAGACTGCAGGGGACAGGAAGAGAGAGACTGCAGGGGACAGACAGAGACTGCAGGGGACAGACAGAGAGAGACTGCAGGGGACAGACAGAGAGAGACTGCAGGGGACAGACAGAGAGAGACTGCAGGGGACAGACAGAGAGAGACTGCAGGGGACAGACAGAGAGACTGCAGGGGACAGACAGAGAGAGATTGCAGGGGACAGACAGAGAGACTGCAGGGGACAGACAGAGAGACTGCAGGGGACAGACAGAGAGAGACTGCAGGGGACAGACAGAGAGAGACTGCAGGGGACAGACAGAGAGAGACTGCAGGGGACAGACAGAGAGAGACTGCAGGGGACAGACAGAGAGACTGCAGGGGACAGACAGAGAGAGACTGCAGGGGACAGACAGAGAGAGACTGCAGGGGACAGACAGAGAGAGACTGCAGGGGACAGACAGAGAGACTGCAGGGGACAGACAGAGAGAGACTGCAGGGGACAGACAGAGAGACTGCAGGGGACAGACAGAGAGAGACTGCAGGGGACAGACAGAGAGAGACTGCAGAGGACAGACAGAGAGAGACTGCAGGGGACAGACAGAGAGACTGCAGGGGACAGACAGAGAGAGACTGCAGGGGACAGACAGAGAGACTGCAGGGGACAGACAGAGAGGGACTGCAGGGAACAGAAAGAGAGAGACTGCAGGGGACAGACAGAGAGAGACTGCAGGGGACAGACAGAGAGACTGCAGGGGACAGACAGAGAGAGACTGCAGGGGACAGACAGAGAGACTGCAGGGGACAGACAGAGAGGGACTGCAGGGAACAGAAAGAGAGAGACTGCAGGGGACAGACAGAGAGGGACTGCAGGGAACAGAACGAGAGAGACTGCAGGGAACAGAAAGAGAGGGACTGCAGGGGACAGACAGAGAGAGACTGCAGGGGACAGACAGAGAGAGACTGCAGGGGACAGACAGAGAGACTGCAGGGGACAGACAGAGAGAGACTGCAGGGGACAGACAGAGAGGGACTGCAGGGAACAGACAGAGAGAGACTGCAGGGGACAGACAGAGAGAGACTGCAGGGGACAGACAGAGAGACTGCAGGGAACAGAAAGAGAGAGACTGCAGGGGACAGACAGAGAGAGACTGCAGGGGACAGACAGAGAGACTGCAGGGGACAGACAGAGAGAGACTGCAGGGGACAGACAGAGAGGGACTGCAGGGAACAGACAGAGAGAGACTGCAGGGGACAGACAGAGAGAGACTGCAGGGGACAGACAGAGAGGGACTGCAGGGAACAGACAGAGAGAGACTGCAGGGGACAGACAGAGAGAGACTGCAGGGGACAGACAGAGAGACTTCAGGGGACAGACAGAGAAACTGCAGGGGACAGACAGAGAGAGACTGCAGGGGACAGACAGAGAGACTGCAGGGGACAGACAGAGAGACTGCAGGGGACAGACAGAGAGAGACTGCAGGGGACAGACAGAGAGAGACTGCAGGGGACAGACAGAGAGAGACTGCAGGGGACAGACAGAGAGAGACTGCAGGGGACAGACAGAGAGAGACTGCAGGGGACAGACAGAGAGAGACTGCAGTGGACAGACAGAGAGACTGCAGGGGACAGACAGAGAGACTGCAGGGGACAGACAGAGAGAGACTGCAGGGGACAGACAGAGAGAGACTGCAGGGGACAGACAGAGAGAGACTGCAGGGGACAGACAGAGAGAGACTGCAGGGGACAGACAGAGAGAGACTGCAGGGGACAGACAGAGAGACTGCAGGGGACAGACAGAGAGGGACTGCAGGGAACAGAAAGAGAGAGACTGCAGGGGACAGACAGAGAGAGACTGCAGGGGACAGACAGAGAGACTGCAGGGGACAGACAGAGAGACTGCAGGGGACAGACAGAGAGAGACTGCAGGGGACAGACAGAGAGAGACTGCAGGGGACAGACAGAGAGAGACTGCAGGGGACAGACAGAGAGAGACTGCAGGGGACAGACAGAGAGGGACTGCAGGGGACAGACAGAGAGGGACTGCAGGGAACAGACAGAGAGAGACTGCAGGGGACAGACAGAGAGACTGCAGGGGACAGACAGAGAGGGACTGCAGGGGACAGACAGAGAGAGACTGCAGGGGACAGGAAGAGAGACTGCAGGGGACAGACAGAGAGACTGCAGGGGACAGACAGAGAGACTTCAGGGGACAGACAGAGAGACTTCAGGGGACAGACAGAGAGAGACTGCAGGGGCCAGACAGAGAGACTGCAGGGGACAGACAGAGAGACTGCAGGGGACAGACAGAGAGACTTCAGGGGACAGACAGAGAGACTTCAGGGGACAGACAGAGAGAGACTGCAGGGAACAGACAGAGAGAGACTGCAGGGGACAGACAGAGAGACTGCAGGGGACAGACAGAGAGGGACTGCAGGGGACAGACAGAGAGAGACTGCAGGGGACAGACAGAGAGGGACTGCAGGGGACAGACAGAGAGAGACTGCAGGGGACAGACAGAGAGACTGCAGGGGACAGAAAGAGAGAGACTGCAGGGGACAGACAGAGAGACTGCAGGGGACAGAAAGAGAGAGACTGCAGGGGACAGACAGAGAGACTGCAGGGGACAGACAGAGAGACTGCAGGGGACAGACAGAGAGAGACTGCAGGGGACAGACAGAGAGAGACTGCAGGGGACAGACAGAGAGACTGCAGGGAACAGACAGAGAGAGACTGCAGGGGACAGACAGAGAGACTGCAGGGGACAGACAGAGAGACTGCAGGGGACAGGAAGAGAGAGACTGCAGGGGACAGACAGAGAGAGACTGCAGGGAACAGACAGAGAGGGACTGCAGGGGACAGACAGAGAGAGACTGCAGGGGACAGGAAGAGAGAGACTGCAGGGGACAGACAGAGAGGGATACCATTCAGTCATGTTTTGTGTTTATTACTATAATGGAATAATAGTTGTAAACATGGGATTACATTAATAAGACATTCATAATATTAAACTCTCCACAATCCAACATCTTCATGGAGTAGGCTGCAACATCTTCATGGAGTAGGCTGCAACATCTTCATGGAGTAGGCTGCAACATCTTCATGGAGTAGGCTGCAACATCTTCATGGAGTAGGCTGCAACATCTTCATGGAGTAGGCTGCAACATCTTCATGGAGTAGGCTGCAACATCTTCATGGAGTAGGCTGCATTTATTTTCTTCCATGATTATCTTTGAGCTATTAGCTGATTGCTCAGACTGTTAACTTCACTGGATGGTAGATTAAAGTAGACTACAATACAATCATTAGTGGAAAGTTGTTAAATAGACATAAATATTTGACCTCAGAATTGACCAGTGGGTTTTCCTCAGCCACTATAAAAGCCACTGGTTGATATTAACAGCAGAAAGTTTTGAAGATGTGCTGTTGAAATAGTAATTTTCACCGTTCGCGTTCTGTATCCACTTGTACACTATTCGACCCAGAAATAAAAAGTAGCGCTAAAGATCTGAAGTGATACATTAAATACCTGCAGGGAGGGAACTGGGAGGGAACTGGGAGGGAACTGGGAGGGAACTGGGAGTGAACTGGGAGGGAACTGGGAGTGAACTGGGAGGGAACTGGGAGGGAACTGGGAGTGAACTGGGAGGGAACTGGGAGGGAACTGGGAGTTGTGCTGGATAAAGTTTTGAAGCGTCGCTGAACAAGAAAGGTGTAAATATTGCCTGCCGGATTCATTGAAATAAATAGTCTCCAATCCTACAGGAAAACAGAACAAACTCTTTCAGCGGAGGAAAGTGTTCATCGATCTAAAGCTGTTTCCATAAAATGCCCTTTTCAAATCAAGGACTGCCATGATAAAGACAAATCCTGTTGCTCATTAAAACCTCTTCTGGATAGGACCCTTCATCTCAATTTCCGCCTAAAATGACATACCCCAAATCTAACTGCCTGTAGCTCAGTGCCTGAAGAAAGGATATGCATATTCTTGATACCATTTGAAAGGAAACGCTTTGAAGTTTGTGTAAATGTGAAATTAATGTAGGCCAATATAACACATTAGATCTGGTAAAAGATCAAACAAACAAAAAATACATGTTTTCTATTTTTCAAATCAAATCAAATCAAATTTTATTGGTCACATGCGGGGAGTGCATCATCTTTTAAATGCACAAGAAAGGAAAGGCCAGACGTTGAGACAGGAAGCTGGGGGTCATCTAGATGTTGTCCCAACAGGGAAACAGTGTGAGTGCAAAGTTTCAGACTGATACATTCAAGAATGAATGTTTAGTATGAAGTCTCCCAGGTGTCCCTCACGAGTTTGCCCAAATGTACCCAAGTGGCCAAATAGGTCAATTTATACATTTTCAAGTACATAACTATAGAGAACATACAAAAATGCTATAGTAATACAAAAAAAAAGTATGTTTACACACAAAGATGAAGGGGTCTGTACTTTCCAGCCATCTCACGGGGCGGCAGGTAGCTTAGTGGTTAAGAGCGTTGTGCCAGTAACCGAAAGGTCGCTGGTTCTAATCCCTGAGCCAACTAGGCGAAAAATCTGTCGATGTGCCCTTGAGCAAGGCACTTAACCCTAATTGCTCCTGTAAGTTGCTCTGGATAAGAGTGTCTGCTAAATGACAACAACAAAAAATGTCCAGCTGAGGTCCTGGCTGCCTTTTAGGTCTAAATGTTGGTGGAAGTGGCTCCACATCAACCTCTAGCACAGTGGTAGTTGCCTCTGGTGCACTGGCCCTCCCCCGCTTCTGGGCTGGCCTCTTCACACCTCAGGATGGCCCGGCCGGGGGGGTGGGTGTGGCGCCTCAGACAGCAGGAGTCAGACTGGAGGAACCAGTTCCTACGTTTGAATGAGTGGGGGATGGAGGACTTGAATGTGGTCTCTTTTGGAGTTGGCTCCCAGAGGTTATCTGAGTCAGAGATCTAAAAGTGGATATTTTCCTTCCAAAAACATTTATTCCGCGCTGGAATCAAAACTGTGCTCACTCAAGAGTCCTCATCCATTCGTTCTGTGTCACTCTCCCAGTCAATTTCTGCAATAATCTCATCCAAATATCTACACTTGGACTTCAATTGATCTTTTCCACTCTTAGTAGCCATGTTTTACTTTTTCAGTTTTGAGAAAAGTTTGTAGAAGAGAAGGAACTGCAGCGTGACGTAAACTACCGCGCGTCCTGTTTCCTTTCACCCTTGGAATGAACACTGTTGCGCACTGCTCTAGCATGATGGCTGTTTGTCACACTGCTGGAGAGTCACAGCTCATTGGCTATCTCGCTAGCAGTGTTTCAACATATTAGGTGGTCATTGGACCAAGACACTGTAAATCAAGTGAACACTGCTCGTCTCATTGGTGCGTAATGATGGCTGACCTTCATGGGCTAATTGACGTGTTGTGTAGCCAATACGTCATGTAGAATGATGAAACGTTTGGTTGCCTTCTAGAGTCTGGAGGATTGCACAGAAACCGAACTTGACCGGGGTTAAACAACGTTTTTCTGATTAGATTTTCATAAATTGTTTTGTTTAAAGAGTCAGAATTCATGCAAAATGCTGTATTCAACATGGATCGTGTTAGGATATACAAATGGATTTTATCAAACAAAACTATGCTACATTTTATCTCTGGGACCCTCAGGATGACAAATCAGAGCAAAATTACATTATTTACCTTCAGAGGTGAATGTACCAAACCAGTTGCCGTTATAAAAGTGTTGTGTTGTTGTGCACTCTCCTCAAACAATAGCATGGTATTTTTTCACTGTAATAGCTACTGTAAATTGGACAGTGCAGTTAGATTAACAATCATTTAAGCTTTCTGACAATATAAGACATGTCTATGTCCTGGAAAGTTGGCTGTTGTTTACAATGCCATTCTAGTCACATATCGCATATTGAGCAGCAACTGTCCCGAATTCGGGACACTGATCCTGTAGAGGTGACATAGTTCGTCCTGTGATGTTCACTGAATCAATACTAGCGGGGCTATCCTATCAGTAACTGAATCAATACTAGCGGGGCTATCCTATCAGTAACTGAATCAATACTAGCAGGGCTATCCTATCAGTAACTGAATCAATACTAGCGGGGCTATCCTATCAGTAACTGAATCAATACTAGCGGGGCTATCCTATCAGTAACTGAATCAATACTAGCGGGGCTATCCTATCAGTAACTGAATCAATACTAGCGGGGCTATCCTATCAGTAACTGAATCAATACTAGCGGGGCTATCCTATCAGTAACTGAATCAATACTAGCAGGGCTATCCTATCAGTAACTGAATCAATACTAGCGGGGCTATCCTATCGGTAACTGAATCAATACTAGCGGGGCTATCCTATCAGTAACTGAATCAATACTAGCGGGGCTATCCTATCAGCAGTTGCAGTGATCAGAAAGCCCTCTAGCGGTTAAAAGATCACCTCGGGGGAGACCAATATGGAGGTGACCGTTCTGACTGACCACACACTTGCCTGGCAAATTGCAACATGTTCAATTACAGAATGAAAACATTTAGTAGAGGATTAAATGGGAATAAATTGATAGCCCCCATATGACAACACATGGAACAATGGTAAAATGGACTGTTACTTCAATCCCAGTTTTAGAACGTGTAGTTTTGGGTAGCGGGGACAGTGAAGACAAAGTGAAATATGAAGGGTACTTTGGTAATTTATTCCCACTGGCTCCTTGTGGATATCACTTAATGGTATTCCAATTTACTGTAGGCTCCTAAACCCAATGGCCTACAGTAGTTAGATAGTTAATTAGTGTATGTAAAGCCTTACCAACAACATTGGACTTTCATTGTAGTCTGAAATCGACAAATCTAAATTATAGCAAAATACAAACATACAAAATATATCTCCATTTACTTTATTATTGCAAATTCCTTCAATGATATCTTATTTACAACAAATCTCACACACAACATTGTCCATCCACCGTCTGAGAGTGTTGGGGTTTCTCGTGTCTCAGTACTCATCTCTGAGGGAGGTTAGGGAGAGGGTTTCAGTCAGGGCAAAAAAAAACAAAAAAAAAGATTGGTAGCACTGGTTTTCCCTACTTAAAAAAATTAGGCGCACCACATGAAATTTAGGAGCACCAGAAAATTAGATTTTCTTAATTGATTGAGTTCCAGGCAAGGCGTGGCTTAACGTGACCACACCACAGAGCAGGGTACAGACGTAGGGTACTCCCGGTACTCCCGTTACTCCCATGTAATTAGCCTAACTTTTGGCGCCATCTTCAGCAAACTACTGACACTTTTTTGTCATTTCAATAAAGGTTTTCAGCAGCCTCACGTGTCATTAACATATTTGGCTGTCACAACAACAAATGATTTGCATGATTCTTATTCTCAGTACTCATCTCAGAGGTTAGGGAGAGGGTCTTAGTACTCATCTCAGAGGTTAGGGAGAGGTCTCAGTACTCATCTCAGAGGTTAGGGAGAGGGTCTCAGTACTCATCTCAGAGGTTAGGGAGAGGTCTCAGTACTCATCTCAGAGGTTAGGGAGAGGGTCTCAGTACTCATCTCAGAGGTTAGGGAGAGGGTCTCAGTACTCATCTCAGAGGTTAGGGAGAGGTCTCAGTACTCATCTCAGAGGTTAGGGAGAGGGTCTCAGTACTCATCTCAGAGGTTAGGGAGAGGGTCTCAGTACTCATCTCAGAGGTTAGGGAGAGGGTCCCAGTACTCATCTCAGAGGTTAGGGAGAGGGTCTCAGTACTCATCTCAGAGGTTAGGGAGAGGTCTCAGTACTCATCTCAGAGGTTAGGGAGAGGGTCCCAGTACTCATCTCAGAGGTTAGGGAGAGGTCTCAGTACTCATCTCTGAGAGGTTATAGAGAGGGTCTCAGTACTCATCTCAGAGAGGTTATAGAGAGGGTCTGGGTTAACTCCTGGGTACTGGGTAGTGGTTCAGTAAGTACGTCCCAAACTGCACCCTATTCCCTATATAGTACACAACCCATAGGGATCTGGTCAAAAGTAGTGCACTACGTTGGGTATAGGATGCCATGTCAGTACACATCTCTCAATGACGTAACAGTCAGAGCCTTGGCTAGCTGCTGGGTACTGGTCAGACCCCAGGGGTTAAAGGTCACTGTTCTGTTCCTGGTGACCATGAGGAACCCGTTGGTGCCGAATCGTCCTGGGACGTCCCCCACATCCAGCCATACGAAGGCTGCTACGGCGGAGGACTGCAGGGTCACGGTGTATTCTCCCACCTCGTCCTGCTGCACCTTGGCCTGAGAGGAGAGAGAGAGAGAGGGGTCACTACGGTAGTCATGCTGCCATCCAGAGAGACGGGCTGAAAACGGAGCACTCCTGGTCCATTCCTATCAATAACATATTCGTGATGTGTTATAGGCACGTTTATAACACCCTATGAACTATGCGTAATGTATTATAAACGCACAACCAATAACAAGCTGTGTATTAACCCAGACTACCATAAGAGTGTATACATTAGTCATGCTGCCATCCAGAGAGACGGGGGGGACGGGCACTCCTTATCTATCCAATAACAATCTGTATATTAACCCCAACTGCCCTATAGGAGATCCAGCGGACAAATATGATTGATGTGACGTAATTAGAACCAGAACTAACGAAGATGCTGCAGTCAGTTGTGATGATGTCATTGTGCTGCTGGAGAGTGTGTCCTTCCTATTGGTTCATCTTACAGTGATGTTGGGTCTCAGCATCCCCTGGGCCTTTTTGGGTGAGCTGAGGAAGAGGTGGTTGATGGGACCTTGCTGGCCGTTGACATCCTCAAGGTGAAAGGTCAGGAGACAGGTGAGGCGGGTACAGCTCCCACCCCCACACCCCGCCAGCAGGGCTGTGATTGGCTGTTTGTGGATGACCTCAGCACTTCCTCCTTCCACCAGCACCTGTCCGGAAGCCACAGTGCACACAGGATCCAGACTGCTCCACTCATACACCGAAACCTGATAACAAGATAAATCAGTCTACAATCACTACTCTGTCACCGATGGTGTTTTTATTTATTAGGGATCCCCATTAGCGGTTGCCAAGGCAGCAGCTACTCTTCCTGGGGTTTATTAGGGATCCCCATTAGCGGTTGCCAAGGCAGCAGCTACTCTTCCTGGGGTCCAACCCCAATTTACATACAATAAAACAATCCATAACACAACACCTTATTACATACTACTCTACCATAACATATTTACAATACAACATCAATAATACAGCAAAATAACAATATTAAAATGTGTGTGTGTAGAGTGCGTGTGTTAGCATGTGTTTGCGAATGCTGTGTGTGTGCCTGTGTGTGTGTGTGTGTGTGCCTGTGTGTGTGTGTGTGTGTGTGTGTGTGTGTGTGTGTGTGTGTGTGTTTCTTCACAGTCCGCGCTGTTCCATAAAGTGTTGTTTATGTAGTCATGGCTCTATGTAGCATTGTGTGTTTCCCGTAGTCTGTTCTGGACTGTGAAGAGACCTCTGGTGGCATGTCTTGTGGGGTATGCATGGATGTCCGAGCAGTGTGCTAGTAATTTAAACAGACAGCTCGGTGCATTCAGCTGGTCAACACCTCTTACAAAAACAAGTAGTGATGAAGTCAATCTCTCCTCCACTTTGAGCCAGGAGAGACTGACATGCATATCATTAATGTTGGCTCTCCGTGTACTTTTAAGGGCCAGCCGTGCTGCCCTGTTCTGAGCCAATTGCAATTTTCCCAAGTCCCTCTTTGTGGTACCTGACCACAAGACTGAACAGTAGTCCAGGTGTGACAAAACTAGGGCCTGTAGGACCTGCCTTGTTGATAGTGTTGTTAAGAAGGCAGAGCAACGCTTTATTATGGACAGACTTCTCCCCATCTTAGCTACTGTTGTATCAATATGTTTTGACCATGACAGTTTACAATCCAGGGTTACTCAAAGCAGTTTAGTCACCTCACCTTGCTCAATTTCCACATTATTCATTACAATATGTAGTTGAGGTTTAGGGTTTAGTGAATGATTTGACCCAAATACAATACTTTTAGTTTTTGAAATATTTAGGTTGAACTTATTCCTTGCCACCCATTCTGAAACTAACTGCAGCTCTTTGTTAAGTGTTGCAGTCATTTCAGTCACTGTAGTAGCTGACGTGTATAGTGTTGAGTCATCCGCATACATAGACACACTGGCTTTACTCAAAGCTTTACTCAAAGCCAGTGGCATGTCGTTAGTAAAGATTGAAAAAAGTAATGGGCCTAGACAGCTGCCCTGGGGAATTCCTGATTCTACCTGGATTATGTTGGAGAGGCTTCCATTAAAGAACACCCTCTGTGTTCTGTTAGACAGGTAACTCTTTATCCACATTATAGCAGAGGGTGTAAAGCCATAACACATACGTTTTTCCAGCAGCAGACTATTGGATTAGAGTTATCCACTTTGCCTGCCTGAGGACTACGGAGGAAAAGAGTTATCCACTTCGCCTGCCTGGGGACTACGGAGGAAAATAGTTATCCACTTCGCCTGCCTGGGGACTGGTTCTAAAGGGCAGTAGTGAAGTACTTACATAAATACAGTCAGGTCCATAATTATTGACACCCTTGATAAAGACGAGAAAGAAGAGTGTATAAAATAAATACAAATACTGAACTTTATTGTAAAAAGAATTACAAGTATTTTATTTTATACTAATACAATTGCTCAGAGAAAGAGATTTTGTTTAACAAGTAATAAAAACATTTTTAAGATAGGGGTCAATATTATTGGCACCCTTGTTTTCAATATTCTAGCACCCTCCCCTTGCTAGGATAACGACACTGAGCCTTTTTCTATAATGCCTGATGAGATTGGAGAACACATAGGGAGGGATCTTAGACCATTCCTCCAATCAGAATATTTTCTGATCCTTGATATCCTTCGTCTGCACTTATGGACTGCCCTCTTCAATTCAAACCAGAGGTTTTCAATTGGGTTCAAGTCTGGAGACTGAGATGGCCATTGCCAAATGTTGATTTTGTGGTCAATAAACCATTGATTTGTGGATTTTGATGTGTGCTTGGGGTTATTATCTTGCTGGAAGATCCACTTGGAAGTGTCAGCATCCTGGCGGAGGCATCCAGGTTGTTGGCTAAAATGTCCAAGTACCTGGAATATTTCATGACCTTAAAAAGGGCCTCAGGACCAGTGGAACCAACATAGCCCCATAAAATCGAAGATGAACCATTTTGCTTTCAACCTGTCCTGTAGCCCTTGTTAAGGTCAATGGCATCATGAACTTTACCAAGTACCAGCATATATTTGCCAAAAACCTTTTTGCCTCTGCCAGGAGGCTGATATCCCCAAACACACATCAAAATCCACGAAGAAATTGTTAATTGACCACAAAATAAACATTTTGCAATGGCCACCTCAATCTTCGGACATGAACCCCATTGAAAACATGTTGTTTTAATTGAAGAGGGCAGTCCATAAGCGCAGACAAAGGATATCAAGGATCTGGAATGATTCTGAATGGAGGAATGGTCTAAGATCCCTCCCAATGTGTTCTCCAATCTCATAAAACAGGGGGGTGTACTGAAATTAGGGTTACCAATAATCTTGACTCCTATCTTTTTGTAGATTTTTTTTATATTACTTGAAGCACCTTTGGCAGCGATTACAGTCTCGAATCTTCTTGGGTATGACGCTACAAGCTTGGCACACCAGCATTTGTGGAGTTTCTCCCATTCTTCTCTGCAGATCCTCTCAATCTCTGTCAGGTTGGATGGGGAGCGTCGCTGCACAGCTATTTTCAGGTCTCTCCAGAAATGTTCGATCAGGTTCAAGTCTGGGCTCTGGCTGGGCCACTCAAGGACATTCAGAGACTTGTCCCGAAGCCACTCCTGCGTTGTCTTGGCTGTGTGCTTAGGGTCGTTGTCCTGTTAGAAGGTGAACCTTCGCCCCAGTCTGAGGTCCTGAGCGCTCTAGAACAGGTTTTAATCAAGGATCTCTCTGTACTTTGCTCCGTTCATCTTTCCCTCGATCCTGACTAGTCTCCCAGTCTCTGCCGCTGAAAAACATCCCCACAGCATGATGCTGCCACCACCATACTTCACCGTAGGGATGGTGCCAGGTTTCCTCCATACGTGACGCTTGGCATTCAGGCCAAAGAGTTCAATCTTGGTTTCATCAGACCAGAGAATCTTGTTTCTCATGGTCTGAGAGTCTTTAGGTGCATTTTAGCAAACTCCAAGCGGGCTGTCATGTGCCTTTTACTGAAGAGTGGCTTCTGTCTGGCCACTCTACCATAAAGGCCTGATTGGTGGAATGCTGCAGAGATGGTTGTCCTTCTGGAAGGTTCTCCCATCTCCACAGAGGAACTCTACAGCTCTGTCAGTGACCATCGGGTTCTTGGTCATCTCCCTGACCAAGGCCCTTCTCCCCTAATTGCTCAGTTTGGCCGGGAGGCCAGCTCTAGGAAGAGTCTTGGTGGTTCCAAACTTTTTCCATTTAAGAATGATGGAGGCCACTGTGTTCTTGGGGACCTTCAATGCTGCAGACATGTTTTGGTACCCTTCCCCAGATCTGTGTCTCGACACAATCCTGTCTCGGAGCTCTACGGACAAGTCCTTCAACCTCATGGCTTGGTTTTTGCTCTAACATGCACTGTCAACTGTGGGACCTTATATAGACAGGTGTGTGCCTTTCCAAATCATGTCCAATCAAATGAATTTACCACAGGTGGACTCCAATCAAGTTGTAGAAACATCTCAAGGATGATCAATGGAAACAGGATGTACCTGAGCTAAATTTCGAGTCTCACAGCAAAGGGTCTGAATACTTATGTAAATTAGGTATTTCTGTTTTGTATTGTTAATAAATTAGCAACATTTTCAAGAAATCTGTTTTCGCTTTGTCATCATGGGGTATTGTGTGTAGATTGATGAGGAAAAAAATTAATTTAATCCATTTTAGAATAAGGCTGTAACGTAACAAATGTGGAAAAAGTCAAGGGGTCTGAATACTTTCCGAATGCACTGTAGATCAATATTTGTATAATTTATTTTATACAGTATTTTTTGCTAATCTTTATCAAGATAATTATGGATCTGACTGCATCAATAGGTTAATAAACAGACATGTTTCTGTGTTCTGTGTTTTTAATGTGTGGACTCAATGTGGTATTGAGAAACAGTTATTTTATGGGTTAAAAATGGCGAGAGGGTCAACGTACCACAGTCCTGAGGTGAAGGTCGTGGCTCAGGTCAGACACAGCATAGACCACCAGACTACCCTGGTCCTCGAAGCCCACCGGCAGCACAGGGGAGAAGAAGTCCTGGGCAAAGTAATGCAGCATCTTCCACTTCCCACCAAACTCTGCAGACGAAGAAGAAGAACAGTGAAGCGCAGGATCTGAACCCTGGTCTCCCATGGGAGAAACCAACGTCTTGACCGTGAGACCAAAAGGCAATTTCCCCTTCCGCCGAGGGTGACTGATTTTGAAGTCGCAGGCATGAGCCGGACTCACCTCTGCTTCAGAGGCACTGTATGATATGAAGCCTCCTGTAGCTCAGTTGGTAGAACATGGCGCTTGTAACGCCAGGGGTGTGGGTTCGATTCCCACGGGGGGCCAGTATGAAAAATGTATGCACTCACTAACTGTAAGTCGCTCTGGATAAGAGCGTCTGCTAAATGACTAAAATGTAACACATTAGAGGCTGCTGCTGCCTATTGAAATCACTGGCCACTTTAAGAAATGGAACACTAGTCACTTTAATAATGTTTCCATATCTTGCACTACTCATCTCATATGTATATACTGCATTCTATTCTATAATATTCTACTGTATCTTAGTCCATGCCGCTCTGACATTGCTTGTCCATATACAGTGGGGGAAAAAAGTATTTAGTCAGCCACCAATTGTGCAAGTTCTCCCACTTAAAAAGATGAGAGAGGCCTGTAATGTTCATCATAGGTACACGTCAACTATGACAGACAAAATGAGATTTTTTTTTCCTGAAAATCACATTGTAGGATTTTGAATACATTTATTTGCAAATTATGGTGGAAAATAAGTATTTGGTCAATAACAAAAGTTTCTCAATACTTTGTTATATACCCTTTGTTGGCAATGACACAGATCAAACATTTTCTGTAAGTCTTCACAATGTTTTCACACACTGTTGCTGGTATTTTGGCACCATTCCTCCATGCAGATCTCCTCTAGAGCAGTGATGTTTTGGGGCTGTCGCTGGGCAACACGGACTTTCAACTCCCTCCAAAGATTTTCTATGGGGTTGAGATCTAGAGACTGGCTAGGCCACTCCTGGACCTTGAAATGCTTCTTACGAAGCCACTCCTTCGTTGCCCGGGCGGTGTGTTTGGGATCATTGTCATGCTGAAAGACCCAGCCACGTTTCATCTTCAATGCCCTTGCTGATGGAAGGAGGTTTTCACTCAAAATCTCACGATACATGGCCCCATTCATTCTTTCCTTTACACGGATCAGTCGTCCTGGTCCCTTTGCAGAAAAACAGCCCCAAAGCATGATGTTTCCACCCCCATGCTTCACAGTAGGTATGGTGTTCTTTGGATGCAACTCAGCATTCTTTGTCCTCTAAACACGACGAGTTGAGTTTTTACCAAAAAGTTCTATTTTGGTTTCATCTGACCATATGACATTCTCCCAATCCTCTTCTGGATCATCCAAATGCACTCTAGCAAACTTCAGACGGGCCTGGACATGTACTGGCTTAAGCAGGGGGACACGTCTGGCACTGCAGGATTTGAGTCCCTGGCGGCGTAGTGTGTTACTGATGGTAGGCTTTGTTAGTTTGGTCCCAGCTCTCTGCAGGTCATTCACTAGGTCCCCCCGTGTGGTTCTGGGATTTTTGCTCACCGTTCTTGTGATCATTTTGACCCCACGGGGTGAGATCTTGCGTGGAGCCCCAGATCGAGGGAGATTATCAGTGGTCTTGTATGTCTTCCATTTCCTAATAATTGCTCCCACAGTTGATTTCTTCAAACCAAGCTGCTTACCTATTGCAGATTCAGTCTTCCCAGCCTGGTGCAGGTCTACAATTTTGTTTCTGGTGTCCTTTGACAGCTCTTTGGTCTTGGCCATAGTGGAGTTTGGAGTGTGACTGTTTGAGGTTGTGGACAGGTGTCTTTTATACTGATAACAAGTTCAAACAGGTGCCATTAATACAGGTAACGAGTGGAGGACAGAGGAGCCTCTTAAAGAAGAAGTTACAGGTCTGTGAGAGCCAGAAATCTTGCTTGTTTGTAGGTGACCAAATACTTATTTTCCACCATAATTTGCAAATAAATTCATTACAAATCCTACAATGTGATTTTCTGGAAAAAAAAATCTCAATTTCTCTGTCATAGTTGACGTGTACCTATGATGAAAATTACAGGCCTCTCTCATCTTTTTAAGTGGGAGAACTTGCACAATTGGTGGCTGACTAAATACTTTTTTCCCCCACTGTATCACCGCCTGGTACGGCAACTGCACCCCCCGCAACCGCAGGGCTCTCCAGAGGGTGGTGCGGTCTGCCCAACGCATCACCGGGGGCACACTGCCTGCCCTCCAGGACACTTACAGCACCCGATGTCACAGGAAGGCCAAAAAGATCATCAAGGACATCAACCACCAAAGCCACGGCCTGTTAACCCCGCTATCATCCAGAAGGCGAGGTCAGTACAGGTGCATCAAAGCTGGGACCGAGAGACTGAAAAATAGCTTCTATCTCAAGGCCATCAGACTGTTAAATATCCATCACTAGCCGGCTACCACCCGGTTACTCAACCCTGCACCTTACATAGACATGGAATCACTGGCCACTTTAATAATGGAACACTAGTCACTTTAATAATGTTTACATACTACTCATTTCATTTGTATATACTGTATTCTAATCAATGCCACTCGGACATTGCTCGTCCTAATATTTATATATTTCTTCATTCCATTATTTTACTTTTAGATAATCAAATCACATTTTATTTGTCACATGTACCGAATACAACAGTTGCAGACCTTACCATGAAATGCTTACTTACAAGTCCTTAACCAACAATGCAGTTCAAGAAATAGAGTTAAGAAAATATTTACTAAATAAACTAAAGTAAAAAAAAATAATTAAACCAAAAAGTAACACAAGAAAATTACATAACAATAACGAGGCTATATACAGGGGGTACCGGTACCGAGTCAATGTGCGGGGGTAATTTGTAAAGTGACTATGCAAATAGTCCGGGTGGCCATTTGATGAATTGTTCAGCAGTCTTATGGCTTGGGGGTAGAAGCTGTTAAGGAGCATTTTGGTCCTAGACTTGGCACCCCGGTACCGCTTGCTGCGCGGCAGCAGAGAGAACAGTCTGACTAGGGTGGCTGGAGACCTCCTCTGACACTGCCTAGTATATATAGTGGGGAGAACAAGTATTTGATACACTGCCGATTTTTGCAGGTTTTCCTACTTACAAAGCATGTAGAGGTCTGTAATTTTTATCATAGGTACACTTCAACTGTGAGAGACGGAATCTAAAACAAAAAATCCAGAAAATCACATTGTATGATTTTTAAGTAATTAATTTGCATTTTATTGCATGACATAAGTATTTAATCACCTACCAACCAGTAAGAATTCCGGCTCTCACAGACCTGTTAGTTTTTCTTTAAGAAGCCCTCCTGTTCTCCACCCATTACCTGTATTAACTGCACCTGTTTGAACTCGTTACCTGTATAAAAGACACCTGTCCACACACTCAATCAAACAGACTCCAACCTCTCCACAATGGCCAAGACCAGAGAGCTGTGTAAGGACATCAGGGATACAATTGTAGACCTGCACAAGGCTGGGATGGGCTACAGGACAATAGGCAAGCAGCTTGGTGAGAAGGCAACAACTGTTGGCGCAATTATTAGAAAATGGAAGAAGTTCAAGATGACGGTCAATCACTCTCGGTCTGGGGCTCCATGCAAGATCTCACCTCGTGGGGCATCAATGATCATAAGGAAGGTGAGGGATCAGCCCAGAACTACACGGCAGGACCTGGTCAATGACCTGAAGAGAGCTGGGACCACAGTCTCAAAGAAAACCATTAGTAACACACTACGCCGTCATGGATTAAAATCCTGCAGCGCACGCAAGGTCCCCCTGCTCAAGCCAGCGCATGTCCAGGCCCGTCTGAAGTTTGCCAATGACCATCTGGATGATCCAGAGGAGGAATGGGAGAAGGTCATGTGGTCTGATGAGACAAAAATAGAGCTTTTTGGTCTAAACTCCACTCGCCGTGTTTGGAGGAAGAAGAAGGATGAGTACAACCCCAAGAACACCATCCCAACCGTGAAGCATGGAGGTGGAAACATCATTCTTTGAGGATGCTTTTCTGCAAAGGGGACAGGACGACTGCACCGTATTGAGGGGAGGATGGATGGGGCCATGTATCGCGAGATCTTGGCCAACAACCTCCTTCCCTCAGTAAGAGCATTGAAGATGGGTCGTGGCTGGGTCTTCCAGCATGACAACGACCCGAAACACACAGCCAGGGCAACTAAGGAGTGGCTCCGTAAGAAGCATCTCAAGGTCCTGGAGTGGCCTAGCCAGTCTCCAGACCTGAACCCAATAAAACATCTTTGGAGGGAGCTGAAAGTCCGTATTGCCCAGCGACAGACCCGAAACCTGAAGGATCTGGAGAAGGTCTGTATGGAGGAGTGGGCCAAAATCCCTGCTGCAGTGTGTGCAAACCTGGTCAAGACCTACAGGAAACGTATGATCTCTGTAATTGCAAACAAAGGTTTCTGTACCAAATATTAAGTTCTGCTTTTCTGATGTATCAAATACTTATGTCATGCAATAAAATGCAAATTAATTACTTAAAAATCATACAATCTGATTTTCCGGATTTTTGTTTTAGATTCCGTCTCTCACAGTTGAAGTGTACCTATGATACAAATTACAGACCTCTACATGCTTTGTAAGTAGTAAAAACCCGCAAAATCGGCAGTTTATCAAATACTTGTTCTCCCCACTGTAGGTCTTGGATGGCAGGAAGCTTGGCCCCAGTGATGTACTGGGCCGTACGCACTACCCTCTGTAGTGCCTTGCGGTCGGAGGCCAAGCAGTTGCCATACCAGGCGGTGATGCAACCAGTCAGGATGCTCTCGATGGTGCAGCTGTAGAACCTTTTGAGGATCTGAGGACCCATGCCAAATCTTTTTAGTCTCCTGAGGGGGTAAAGGTGTTGTCGTGCCCTCTTCACGACTGTCTTGGTGTGTTTGGACCATGATAGTTCGTTGGTGATGTGGACACCACGGAACTTGAAACTCTCGACCCATTTTAACATTTGTGTTTATTGGTGTGAATTGTTAGATATTACTGCACTGTTGGAGCTAGGAACACAAGCTTTTTCGCTACACCCGCAATAACATCTGCTAAACATGTTTTTAACATTTTAAAGTATTTTATTTTAACGGACACTTCAGACAAAAGGCAACATGGGACATAATCATGCAGATGTGTAATGTGTAAATGCCCTCCAGTACATGCAGATGTGTAATGTGTAAATGCCCTCCAGTACATGCAGATGTGTGATGTGTAAATGCCCTCCAGTACATGCAGATGTGTAATGTGTAAATGCCCTCCAGTACATGCAGATGTGTAATGTGTAAATGCCCTCCAGTACATGCAGATGTGTAATGTGTAAATGCCCTCCAGTACATGCAGATGTGTAATGTGTAAATGCCCTCCAGTACATGCAGATGTGTAATGTGTAAATGCCCTCCAGTACATGCAGATGTATGATGTGTAAATGCCCTCCAGTACATGCAGATGTGTAATGTGTAAATGCCCTCCAGTACATGCAGATGTGTAATGTGTAAATGCCCTCCAGTACATGCAGATGTGTAATGTGTAAATGCCCTCCAGTAACACACAGTAACAGTACCTACCTATAGAGGACCAGGAAGGGCCCTGCCAGATATCATTGAGTTGCCAATAGAGAGCTCCCATGGTGTGACCTTTGCCCTCGATGACCTCACTCTGGCTGCGGCGGTAGAACTCTGTCTGGGCCTTAACACACTGGGCCTGCATGACCTGGAGGAAGACCAGTCATAGTGAACCCTGAGACAGATGGCTGTAGGCTCCTATGGAGTCGCTATATATATATATATATATATATATATGTGTGTGTCAAGGCAAAGTGAACACACGCTCTGATCTCTGGCTGTGGTGTAAAGCGTCTGGTGTACCTGTGTAATGTACAGTGCCTTCAGAAAGTATTCATACCCCTTGACTTATTCCCCTTGACTTATTCCACATGTTGTGGTGTTCAGCCTGAATTCAAAATGGATTAAAAATAAATTAAATTAAATGTGTCACCCATCTACATACAATACACCTTAATGACAAAGTGAAAACATGTTTTTAGAAATGTTTGCACATTTATTGAAAATGAAATACAGAAATATCTAATTTACATAAGTATTCACGCCTCAGAAAATGTTAGAATCACCTTTGGCAGCGATTGCAGCTGTGAGTCTTTCTGGGTAAGTCTCTAAGAGCTTTCCACTCCTGGATTGTTCAACATTTGCCCTTTATTCTTTTAAAGATTCTTCAAGCTCTGTCAAATTGGTTGTTGATCGTTGTTAGACAACCATTTTCAAGTCTTGCCATAGATTTTCAAGTAGATTAAATAAAAACTAACTTGGCCACTGTTTTAGGTTATTGTCCTGATGAAAGGTCAATTAATCTCCCAGTGTCTGGTGGAAAGCAGATTTACCAGGCTTTTCTATAGGATTTTGCCTGTGCTTAGCTCCAATCCATTTCTTTCTTATCCTGAAAAACGATTACAAGCATACACATAACATGATGCAGCCACCACTATGCCTGAACAGCTAATCAAATGGCTACCCGGGCTATTTGCATTGTATTTTTCTTGAAACTGCATTGTTGGTTAAGGGCTGTAAGTAAGCATTTCACTGTAAGGTGTACACCTGTTGTATTCGGCACATGTGACAAATAAAATGTGATTTGATTGGAAATATGGAGAGCGGTACTCAGTGGTGTTGTATTGAATTTGTCCCAAACATAACACTTTGTATTCGGGACAAAAAGTGAATTGCTTTGCCACATTTTTTGTAGTATTACTTTAGTGCCTTGTTGCAAACAGGATGCATGTTTTGGAATATTTTTATTCTGTACAGGCTTCCTTCTTTTCAATCTGTCAATTATGCTAGTATTGTGGAGTAACTACAATGTTGTTGAGCCATCCTCAGTTTTCTCCTTTCACAGCCATTAAACTCTGTAACTGTTTTTAAGTCACCATTGGCCTCGTGGTGAAATCCCTGAACGGTTTCCTTCCTCTCGGGCAACTGAGTTAGGAAAGGACGCCTGTATCTTTGTAGTGACTGGGTGTATTGATACACCATCCCAAGTGTAATTAATAACTTCACCATTCTTAAAGGGATATTCAATGCCCTTCTTTGCGAGGCATTGGAAAACCTCCCTGGTCGAATCCGTGTTTGATATTCACTGCTTGACTGAGGGACCTTACAGATAAGTGTATGTGTGGGGTACAGAGATGAGGTAGTCATTCAAAAATCATGTTAAACAATCCATGCAACTTATTATGTGACTTGTTAAGCACATTTTTACTCCTGAACATATTTAGGCTTGCCATAACAATTAATTTGTAAACATTTCGAAAAAAAAAACATAATTCCTTTGACATTATGGGATATGGTGTGTAGGCCAGTCACCAAAAATCTCAATTTAATCACTTTTAAATTCAGGCTGTAACACAACAAAATGTGGAAAAAGTCTCACAGGGGTGTGAATCCTTTCTGAAGGGGTACCTGTGTGATGTAAAGCGTGTCTCTGTATCTCTTCAGTGGATCTGCCGAGGCTGGGAGCTGGTAGTGTAGCCCAGCCTGCTGGAGCATCTGCTGGTTGCCAGTTTGGTGGTGCTGACGGTGAGAAGAGAAGTGACTCCCATAGCTCCAGTCTTCTGACACAGACACCTGAGGGCAGAGAAAATCTAAAATCACTGGATGACGTGAAGGTAGTACAATACAGGAATTGAAATGTGGCCATCCCCAACCTTGGTACAGTACCTTCTGTAAGGTGGAGAAGGAGGGCCAGGACTGGAAGCCGTACTCTGAGGCGAAGCGGGTGCGTGGCATGGCCGTCCAGTCCCAGCAGTCACGGCTGTAGCTGTAGTAGTGGGTGTCTCCGTAGTGCAGGTCGTAGGGGTCGTGGGCCACCCAACCCTCCCGCTGAGACTCTGCTCCGTTTGTGGGACTGGAGACCAGGAACGGGCGACTACCGTCCTCCTGAGGGCGAGAAGGTGATACCCTGAAGCAGCGTTTTTCCCAAAACTAGGGGATTTGAAAATGGGGTCGTGAGAGAAACAGAACCGGGGTTACGTCAGGTAACCTCCAGTAGACGCTAGATGAGGTTGTCATCTTCTGTTTCCCTCTACAATGCCCACAAGCCACACAGGATTCATTACAACAGAGTGGACAAGCCCAGGCACTAAATCAAAAGGCACTAAATCAGACAATGTTGGTGAGCGCAGGGTTCAGTCTGGTTCAACCAGGCTAGGGAGGGATAGGGTTCAACCAGGCTAGGGAGGGATAGGGTTCAACGAGGCTAGGGAGGGATATGGTTCAACCAGGCTAGGGAGGGATATGGTTCAACCAGGCTAGGGAGGGATAGGGTTCAACCAGGCTAGGGAGGGATAGGGTTCAACCAGGCTAGGGAGGGATAGGGTTCAACCAGGCTAGGGAGGGATAGGGTTCAACCAGGCTAGGGAGGGATAGGGTTCAACCAGGCTAGGGAGGGATAGGGTTCAACCAGGCTAGGGAGGGATAGGGTTCAACCAGGCTAGGGAGGGATAGGGTTCAACCAGGCTAGGGAGGGATATGGTTCAACCAGGCTAGGGAGGGATAGGGTTCAACCAGGCTAGGGAGGGATAGGGTTCAACCAGGCTAGGGAGGGATATGGTTCAACCAGGCTAGGGAGGGATAGGGTTCAGTCTGGTTCAACCAGGCTAGGGAGGGATATGGTTCAACCAGGCTAGGGAGAGATAGGGTTCAGTCCGGTTCAACCAGGCTAGGGAGGGATAGGGTTCAACCAGGCTAGGGAGGGATAGGGTTCAACCAGGCTAGGGAGGATATGGTTCAACCAGGCTAGGGAGGGATAGGGTTCAACCAGGCTAGGGAGGGATAGGGTTCAACCAGGCTAGGGAGGGATAGGGTTCAGTCCGGTTCAACCAGGCTAGGGAGAGATAGGGTTCAACCAGGCTAGGGAGAGATAGGGTTCAACCAGGCTAGGGAGAGAGGGGCTCCTCCTTCATCCATCCGTTATCAAACTACTGAGTTATGGTACAACGACGTCACTGTATTACATGGCTGGGTCTGAAATGGTACCCTGTTCATTATACAGGACCCTGGTTAAAGGAAGTGTACTATGTAGGGAACAGGACCCTGGTTAAAGGAAGTGTACTATGTAGGGAACAGGACCCTGGTTAAAGGAAGTGTACTATGTAGGGAACAGGACCCTGGTTAAAGGAAGTGTACTATGTAGGGAACAGGACCCTGGTTAAAGGAAGTGTACTATGTAGGGAACAGGACCCTGGTTAAAGGAAGTGTACTATGTAGGGAACAGGGCCCTGGTTAAAGGAAGTGTACTATGTAGGGAACAGGACCCTGGTTAAAGGAAGTGTACTATGTAGGGAACAGGACCCTGGTTAAAGGAAGTGTACTATGTAGGGAACAGGACCCTGGTTAAAGGAAGTGTACTATGTAGGGAACAGGACCCTGGTTAAAGGAAGTGTACTATGTAGGGAACAGGACCTTGGTTAAAGGAAGTGTACTATGTAGGTGATTCTACAGAAGTGGTACAAATTGCAGTCCCACCCCTCAAAAACTATTTTAAAAAACAGTTAAGTCTCCAAATGTAGGACATTTATTTACATAATGATATGTTCTAATTCAATCCAAGGCAATAACAAACATATTGTTAAATTAATCCACTGTAGCACCCAGTCCTTGTTAATACACATGTTTCTATAGAGGTGGCTGGCCCAAACACTGACTCCTAAACTTCATGTTGGAAAATAAAACAAAATCATGATTTTTGATTGTTTTTGAACACTATTATTTCAATAGAACATCTTGAGTTGTTCTATTAATGCATTGCAAGATACTGACATAATTAGTCGTTTTGTTGATTTTAAAACATCTTTCTCTGAAAAATATTGTCCCCACTTTCGATGTCACTACTGAAACACACACTTTAAAAAGACTGTAGAATGAATGTACCTTAAGCCACACCCCTACACATGTCACCAGGTGATGAGATTGCACCCCTCTACCGTACCCTACCACCCCTCTACCGTACCCTACCCTACCACCCCTCTACCGTACCCTACCCTACCCTACCACCCCTCTACCGTACCCTACCCTACCCTACCACCCCTCTACCGTACCCTACCCTACCCTACCACCCCTCTACCGTACCCTACCCTACCGTACCCTACCACCCCTCTACCGTACCCTACCCTACCGTACCCTACCCTACCACCCCTCTACCGTACCCTACCCTACCACCCCTCTACCCTACCCTACCCTACCACCCCTCTACCGTACCCTACCCTACCACCCCTCTACCGTACCCTACCCTACCGTACCCTACCCTACCACCCCTCTACCGTACCCTACCCTACCCTACCACCCCTCTACCCTACCACCCCTCTACCGTACCCTACCCTACCACCCCTCTACCCTACCCTATCCTACCACCCCTCTACCCTACCCTACCACCCCTCTACCGTACCCTACCCTACCACCCCTCTACCGTACCCTACCCTACCACCCCTCTACCGTACCCTACCCTACCCTACCACCCCTCTACCCTACCCTACCCTACCACCCCTCTACCGTACCCTACCCTACCACCCCTCTACCCTACCCTACCCTACCACCCCTCTACCCTACCCTACCCTACCACCCCCCTACCCTACCCTACCCTACCACCCCTCTACCGTACCCTACCCTACCCTACCACCCCTCTACCGTACCCTACCCTACCCTACCACCCCTCTACCCTACCCTACCCTACCACCCCTCTACCCTACCCTACCCTACCCTACCACCCCTCTACCCTACCCTACCCTACCACCCCTCTACCCTACCCTACCCTACCACCCCTCTACCGTACCCTACCCTACCACCCCTCTACCCTACCCTACCCTACCACCCCTCTACCCTACCCTACCCTACCACCCCTCTACCGTACCCTACCCTACCACCCCTCTACCGTACCCTACCCTACCACCCCTCTACCCTACCCTACCCTACCACCCCTCTACCCTACCCTACCCTACCACCCCTCTACCGTACCCTACCCTACCACCCCTCTACCGTACCCTACCCTACCACCCCTCTACCGTACCCTACCCTACCCTACCACCCCTCTACCCTACCCTACCACCCCTCTACCGTACCCTACCCTACCACCCCTCTACCCTACCCTACCCTACCACCCCCCTACCCTACCCTACCCTACCACCCCTCTACCGTACCCTACCCTACCCTACCACCCCTCTACCGTACCCTACCCTACCCTACCACCCCTCTACCCTACCCTACCCTACCACCCCTCTACCCTACCCTACCCTACCACCCCTCTACCCTACCCTACCCTACCACCCCTCTACCCTACCCTACCCTACCCTACCACCCCTCTACCCTACCCTACCCTACCACCCCTCTACCCTACCCTACCCTACCACCCCTCTACCCTACCCTACCCTACCACCCCTCTCCAGCATGGCCACATGGTGAGCAATCTGTCTGCAAACATTTTGGAGAAAATGAGTGAGCAAGTTGGTCAATCTTCATGTATTTTTAAGAAATGTCACTACCGAACATCTAATATATCAAGAAATATGTTTAGCACGGTTTTGGAACTAAAGTATCTGTCAAAATGAAAAATAGCCAGCCATGTGGTAGCTATGGGGATTATTTAAAGTCCAAAATAAGTCAGAACTGCAAAATGTCACAACCGAAACAATTGATCCCATAGAGTTTGTGTTGTGTGGCTAAATTGTTGTATCTGTGACATGATGGAGTCTGTGACAGAACAGGCAGCACCATTGAGGCTGTCTTTTTAAAGCTGCATGGGTCATGCTCTACCAACTGAGCTACAGAGGACCAGCATGTGGGTCGTGGACAAGTAGAGTACTGAGATGCAAAGTCAGCAGGGGGGCTCCAACCCTCCAAGAGCCCAAACATTGACATCTATTTGGCCAAAACATAGACGTCTATAATGTGCTATACAGTACTGCTCTGTATTGTACTGGACTGGACCCTACCCTACCGTACTCTAGTGTACCGTACCCTACCGTACTCTACCCTACTGTACTCTACCCTACCGTACTCTACCCTACCGTACTCTAGTGTACCGTACCCTACCGTACTCTACCCTACTGTACTCTACCCTACCGTACTCTACCCTACCGTACTCTACCCTACCCTACCGTACTCTACCCTACCGTACTCTAGTGTACCGTACCCTACCGTACTCTACCCTACCCTACCGTACTCTACCGTACCGTACTCTACCCTACCGTACTCTACCCTACCGTACTCTAGTGTACCGTACCCTACCGTACTCTACCCTACCCTACCGTACTCTACCCTACCGTACTCTAGTGTACCGTACCCTACCGTACTCTACCCTACCCTACCGTACCCTACCCTACCCTACCGTACTCTACCCTACCCTACCGTACTCTACCCTACCGTACTCTACCCTACCGTACTCTACCCTACCATACTCTACCCTACTCTACCCTACTCTACCCTACCGTACTCTACCCTACCGTACTCTACCCTACCCTACTCTACCCTACCGTACTCTACCCTACCATACTCTACCCTACTCTACCCTACTCTACCCTACCGTACTCTACCCTACTCTACCCTACCCTACCATACTCTACCCTACCGTACTCTACCCTACCATACTCTACCCTACTCTACCCTACCCTACCCTACCGTACTCTACTCTACCCTACTCTACCCTACCCTACCATACTCTACCCTACCGTACTCTACCCTACCATACTCTACTCTACCCTACCCTACCGTACTCTACCCTACCCTACCGTATTCTACCCTACCCTACCGTATTCTACCCTACCGTACTCTACCCTACCGTACTCTACCCTACCATACTCTACTCTACCCTACCCTACTCTACCCTACCGTACTCTACCCTACCCTACCGTATTCTACCCTACCATACTCTACCCTACTCTACCCTACTCTACCCTACCGTACTCTACCCTACTCTACCCTACCGTACCATACTCTACCCTACTCTACCCTACCATACTCTACCCTACCGTACCGTACTCTACCCTACCGTACTCTACCCTACCGTACTCTACCCTACCGTACTCTACCCTACCGTACTCTACCCTACCGTACTCTACCCTACCCTACCGTACCATACTCTACCCTACTCTACCCTACCATACTCTACCCTACCCTACCGTACTCTACCCTACTCTACTCTACTCTACCCTACCGTACTCTACCCTACCCTACCCTACTCTACCCTACCGTACCATACTCTACCCTACCGTACTCTACCCTACCGTACTCTACCCTACCGTACTCTACCCTACCGTACTCTACCCTACCCTACTCTACCCTACCGTACCATACTCTACCCTACCGTACCATACTCTACCCTACCGTACCATACTCTACCGTACCATACTCTACTCTACCCTACCATACTCTACCCTACCCTACCCTACCGTACTCTACCCTACCCTACTGTACTCTACCCTACCATACTCTACTCTACCCTACCGTACTCTACCCTACCGTACTCTACCCTACCGTACTCTACCCTACCATACTCTACCCTACCATACTCTACCCTACCATACTCTACCCTACCATACTCTACCCTACCATACTCTACCCTACCGTACTCTACCCTACTCTACCCTACCGTACCATACTCTACCCTACCGTACCCTACCGTACTCTACTCTACCCTACTCTACCCTACTCTACCCTACCGTACTCTACCGTACCGTACTCTACCCTACCCTACCGTACCCTACCCTACCGTACTCTACCCTACCGTACTCTACCCTACCATACTCTACCCTACCATACTCTACCCTACCATACTCTACTCTACTCTACCCTACCCTACTCTACCCTAGCGTACTCTACCCTACCCTACCGTACTCTACCCTACCATACCGTACTCTACCCTACCATACTCTACCCTACTCTACCCTACCGTACTCTACCCTACTCTACCCTACCGTACCATACTCTACCCTACCGTACCATACTCTACCGTACTCTACCCTACCGTACTCTACCCTACTCTACCCTACCGTACCATACTCTACCCTACCGTACCATACTCTACCGTACTCTACCCTACCGTACTCTACCCTACCGTACCATACTCTACCCTACTCTACCCTACCATACTCTACCCTACCGTACTCTACCCTACTCTACTCTACTCTACCGTACTCTACCCTACCGTACCATACTCTACCCTACCGTACCATACTCTACCCTACCGTACCATACTCTACCCTACTCTACCCTACCATACTCTACCCTACCATACCGTACTCTACCCTACTCTACTCTACCCTACTCTACCGTACTCTACCCTACCGTACTCTACCCTACCCTACTCTACCCTACCGTACCATACCCTACCGTACCATACTCTACCGTACCGTACTCTACCCTACCATACTCTACCCTACCCTACTCTACCCTACCGTACTCTACCCTACCGTACCATACTCTACCGTACCATACTCTACTCTACCGTACCATACTCTACTCTACCCTACCATACTCTACTCTACCCTACCATACTCTACCCTACCCTACCCTACCGTACTCTACCCTACCGTACTCTACCCTACCGTACTCTACCCTACCCTACCGTACTCTACCCTACTCTACCCTACCGTACTCTACCCTACCGTACTCTACCCTACCGTACTCTACCCTACTCTACCCTACCGTACTCTACCCTACCGTACTCTACCCTACCATACTCTACTCTACCCTACCGTACCATACTCTACTCTACCGTACTCTACCCTACCATACTCTACTCTACCCTACCGTACCATACTCTACTCTACCCTACCGTACTCTACCCTACCCTACCCTACCCTACCGTACTCTACCGTACTCTACCCTACCGTACCCTACTCTACCCTACCGTACCATACTATACCCTACCCTACCGTACTCTACCCTACCGTACTCAAGTTTACTCTACTTGAGTTTCTTACAACCACATAAATTCGGTCTTTAATTGTCATGGTCTCAACTCTCTGGGTCAGGATCTTATGACCAATGTCTTGGCTAATGATCCTGGATATTAACTTAGTCTTTGGTATATAAACCATAGGCAACCCAACTAGACGAAGAAGAAAATGCTCTCTGACCACCCAGTTGATTACTTTTAAATGGTGGAAGACTTCAATGGCAATGTCTATACTAAAATCAGTTATATATTATTATTATTTTAATGCCATTTAGCAGACGCTTTTATCCAAAGCGACTTACAGTCATGTGTGCATACATTTTTACGTATGGGTGGTCCCGGGGATCGAACCCACTACCCTGGCGTTACAAACGCCATGCTCTACCAATTGAGCTACAGAGGATATGTATCTCTATGATTGATACTTGACACCAAAACACCTGTTATTTTGCCAAAATAAAGATGTTTAAATGATCACTTTACCTGTCTAACAACATAATTAATTAGATGCATAAATCAAATCAGCAAGTTTCAGATTCATACAATCCACACTGAACTTTTTACAGAGAAGAATAGAGATGATATTTCTCTGAATTCAATTTAAAGGTTTTGAAAATCAGTTTAAAAATATTGTTTTTACTATTTAGTTAATTTGGTATGCAAATAAAATGTCTAAAATGAATCTGTAATATTAGGTTAATCAAAATGATCACTACTGTGCAGGGGTCTCTCTCCCCTGCACCCTTTTCACCATGTTTCAGTAGTGACTAATGTAGTTTAGTATCCTGTATATGTCTACCTGACATGTTGGAAGACGTGCTGAAAGTTAGGGGGAAAATAAGATGCAAATTAGAAGAAGAAAAATATCATCCCCCAATTTACACTTCTGTAGAATGACCCACATAGGCACTAGGGTTAATAATAATAATAATATGCCATTTAATAATAATAATAATAATAATAATAATAAGCCATTTAGCAGACGCTTTTATCCAAAGCGACTTACAGTCATGCGTGCATACATTTGTTTTTGGTGTATGGGTGGTCCCGGGGATCGAACCCACTACCTTGGCGTTCCAAGCGCCGTGCTCTACCAGCTGAGCTACAGAGGACCACATTAGACGCAGGTCATGACTCTTACTACAGTATTTCTTAGTTAACTGTCTCAGACATGCCTCTCACCTTCTGAACAATAGCCCTGATGTTGTCCACATACAGAGTCACATAGTCTCTATGGTACCGGGGTTGCTGGGCAACAGGGATGCCGAACCAATCAGTGGCCAGGGCAGCCTCATTCTCGTTGTTCCCACTCCACACGATGACCGAGGGGTGGGACTTTAAGCGCCTCACCTGATTGGGGTGAGGAAACAGGAAGGAACACGTGTTATAACATGTTATTACATGCTATAACCAGGAAATGAGTCATCATAATCAATATTAACATACATCAAGGCCTTGTCCAGGGGATGCTACATTAAGCTGTCTGAAACAGGAGATTTGTAGTGTACTCTATGGGCCGTCGAGGCCTGGACAAAGCTACTAACATCAACCTGTAGTGTACTCTATGGGCCGTCGAGGACAAAGCTACTAACATCAACCTGTAGTGTACTCTATGGGCCGTCGAGGCCTGGACAAAGCTACTAACATCAACCTGTAGTGTACTCTATGGGCCGTCGAGGCCTGGACAAAGCTACTAACATCAACCTGTAGTGTACTCTATGGGCCGTCGAGGCCTGGACAAAGCTACTAACATCAACCTGTAGTGTACTCTATGGGCCGTCGAGGCCTGGACAAAGCTACTAACATCAACCTGTAGTGTACTCTATGGGCCGTCGAGGCCTGGACAAAGCTACTAACATCAACCTGTAGTGTACTCTATGGGCCGTCGAGGCCTGGACAAAGCTACTAACATCAACCTGTAGTGTACTCTATGGGCCGTCGAGGCCTGGACAAAGCTACTAACATCAACCTGTAGGTGTAGCTCACCTGTTGGACAACCTCCTCTCTAACCGTCTCTATGAAGTCAGGCTCAGTGGGATACATGGCACAGGCAAACATGAAGTCCTGCCAGATCTAAGGACAGACAAGGTATTTGTCAAAAGTACTGCACCATATAGGGAACAGGGTGCCATTCTCTGGTCTAAAGTAGTGCACTATATAGGGAATAGGGTGCCATTCTCTGGTCTAAAGTAGTGCACTATATAGGGAATAGGGTGCCATTCTCTGGTCTAAAGTAGTGCACTATATAGGGAATAGGGTTCCATTCTCTGGTCTAAAGTAGTGCACTATATAGGGAATAGGGTGCCATTCTCTGGTCTAAAGTAGTGCACTATATAGGGAATAGGGTTCCATTCTCTGGTCTAAAGTAGTGCACTATATAGGGAATAGGGTGCCATTCTCTGGTCTAAAGTAGTGCACTATATAGGGAATAGGGTGCCATTCTCTGGTCTAAAGTAGTGCACTATATAGGGAATAGGGTGCCATTCTCTGGTCTAAAGTAGTGCACTATATAGGGAATAGGGTGCCATTCTCTGGTCTAAAGTAGTGCACTATATAGGGAATAGGGTTCCATTCTCTGGTCTAAAGTAGTGCACTATATAGGGAATAGGGTGCCATTCTCTGGTCTAAAGTAGTGCACTATATAGGGAATAGGGTTCCATTCTCTGGTCTAAAGTAGTGCACTATATAGGGAATAGGGTTCCATTCTCTGGTCTAAAGTAGTGCACTATATAGGGAATAGGGTGCCATTCTCTGGTCTAAAGTAGTGCACTATATAGGGAATAGGGTGCCATTCTCTGGTCTAAAGTAGTGCACTATATAGGGAATAGGGTGCCATTCTCTGGTCTAAAGTAGTGCACTATATAGGGAATAGGGTGCCATTCTCTGGTCTAAAGTAGTGCACTATATAGGGAATAGGGTGCCATTCTCTGGTCTAAAGTAGTGCACTATATAGGGAATAGGGTGCCATTCTCTGGTCTAAAGTAGTGCACCACATAGGGAATAGGGTGCCATTCTCTGGTCTAAAGTAGTGCACTATATAGGGAATAGGGTGCCATTCTCTGGTCTAAAGTAGTGCACCATATAGGGAATAGGGTGCCATTCTCTGGTCTAAAGTAGTGCACTATATAGGTAATAGGGTGTAATTCTCTGGTCTAAAGTACTGCACTATATAGGGAATAGGGTGCCATTCTCTGGTCTAAAGTAGTGCACTATATAGGGAATAGGGTGCCATTCTCTGGTCTAAAGTAGTGCACTATATAGGGAATAGGGTGCCATTCTCTGGTCTAAAGTAGTGCACTATATAGGGAATAGGGTGCCATTCTCTGGTCTAAAGTAGTGCACTATATAGGGAATAGGGTGCCATTCTCTGGTCTAAAGTAGTGCACTATATAGGGAATAGGGTGCCATTCTCTGGTCTAAAGTAGTGCACCACATAGGGAATAGGGTGCCATTCTCTGGTCTAAAGTAGTGCACTATATAGGGAATAGGGTGCCATTCTCTGGTCTAAAGTAGTGCACCATATAGGGAATAGGGTGCCATTCTCTGGTCTAAAGTAGTGCACTATATAGGTAATAGGGTGCCATTCTCTGGTCTAAAGTAGTGCACCATATAGGGAACGGGGTGCCATTCTCTGGTCTAAAGTAGTGCACTATATAGGGAACGGGGTGCCATTCTCTGGTCTAAAGTACTGCACTATATAGGGAACGGAGTGCCATTTGGTACGGACCCCTTGTTTGAGTTTGGCAACAGACTTAGGTCTTGTCTGTCGGTCTCTATACTATTAAAATGGGGTAAAAAATGAACATTTGTTTACGAAGACAAGGAGAAAGAGCACTCGTCAGTCAGTCAGTCAGTTTGTTAGTTACCATGACGCCCATCTCATCACAGAGAGTGTAGAACAGGTCCTGCTCATAGACTCCACCCCCCCAGACCCTGAGAGCGTTCATATTAGCGTCTACAGTCGACTGTAGAAGGTTCCTCACACTGAAACAGAACACAACTGTTGTCAATGGTTAGGCAATGAATAAAACGAGACACTAACAACTAACTACTGTCTGTTCAAATCTATCAGGTTACAGTGAGAGTTTTAATTCTTTAGAGTCTAAGACGTTGGGGGAGGGGGGTTGCTAAGCTAAGACGTTGGGGGAGGGGGGTTGCTAAGCTAAGACGTTGGGGGAGGGGGGTTGCTAAGCTAAGACGTTGGGGGAGGGGGGTTGCTAAGCTGACATGTGGAATTGTTTTAAGATGGTCATACTATGGATCATTTAGCTATTAGATTTTTAGGAACCCTTTAGGAAGAAAAAAAAATTGCTACATTAAAAAAAATAATGTTTTTTGTCCTTTACGTCTAAAGCCCATTGAAACACATTGAATAACGGAGAACACTGTTCCACAGTGGGGTTCCACGATGGGGTTCCACAGTGGGGTTCCACGATGGGGTTCCACAGTGGGGTTCCACGATGGGGTTCCACAGCGGGGTTCCACAGCGGGGTTCCACGATGGGGTTCCACAGTGGGGTTCCACGATGGGGTTCCACAGTGGGGTTCCAACGATGGGGTTCCACAGTGGGGTTCCACGATGGGGTTCCACAGTGGGGTTCCACGGTGGGGTTCCACAGTGGGGTTCCACGGTGGGGTTCCACAGTGGGGTTCCACGATGGGGTTCCACAGTGGGGTTCCACGATGGGGTTCCACGATGGGGTTCCACGATGGGGTTCCACAGTGGGGTTCCAACGATGGGGTTCCACGATGGGGTTCCACAGTGGGGTTCCAACGATGGGGTTCCACGATGGGGTTCCACGATGGGGTTCCACAGTGGGGTTCCACAGTGGGGTTCCACGATGGGGTTCCACGATGGGGTTCCACGATGGGGTCCCATTAATTTGTAGCCCAAACAGTTCGGACGCTACAGACGTTTACATGAGAAGACCAATTTTCAGGATGTCTCACGGTCTGACAAACACCGCTCTAGCTCTGTCACCTTTCACCTCAGATATGGAAGTGGGACACTGGTGAATGTGGTGGATTGAGACTCATCCACTGGTGAATGTGGTGGATTGAGACTCATCCAATGCAAAAAAAAAAATATATAAAAAAAAAAATATATATATATCTTGTTTAAACTGACAGATTTTTATGGAGATTTTTTTGTTATGTAACTTAGATTGACGCACCGGTGTGTCAATCGACTCTAGGGGGTTAAATCAGAACACTAAAGTCTTGTTTGAATCATAATGCAAATACAATGACATTGTAATAGTCCCCTGTAGCTCAGTTGGTAGAGCATGGCGCTTGCAACGCCAGGGTTGTGGGTTCGATTCCCACAGGGGGCCAGTATGAAAAATGTATGCACTCACTAACTGTAAGTCGCTCTGGATAAGAGCGTCTGCTAAATTACTAAAATGTTAATGTAATGTGGCCGTTTCAAATATACAAAACACATCCCATCTTAGAAGTATTTAATGAGTGAAAGGTTGATATCATGATTAAGACCAAAGACGATTAAGTGTCTGTGTGTGTGTGTGTGTGTGAGTGTGTGTGTGTGTGTGAGTGTGTGTGTGTGAGTGTGTGTGTGTGTGCCTCACTCAGCAGGGCTGACCAGGTCCTGAAGGGCGTGAGCTGGGATCCAGTTTGACCCCTTCAGGAAGATGGGCTTCTTGTTGACCCGGAAGTAGAAACTCAGCCCAGGGGAACCAGCGATTGGCTCCTGGACCAGCTCCACTGTACGGAAATACACCTTGGGATTAACATAGAGAGGATGTTAAATACATCTGGAGATGGATGATAAATACAGTAACACCTGTTGGAAGCAGAATACCAGCCTGGTTAAACCTAAGATCCTAAAGACTAAGATCACCAGTGAAGCAATAGTGATTTTAGCATTCTGTCTGGTTTAACCAGGTTAGCTAAATACTACTTACATTACATCTGATGAATTTACACTTTGAGAGGGAATAGGAGGTGAGAAGAGAGGGGACTGGAGACAGTCAGAAGAGAGAGGACTGGAGACAGTGAGAAGAGAGAGGACTGGAGACAGTGAGAAGAGAGAGGACTGGAGACAGTGAGAAGACAGAGGACTGAAGAGAGAGGACTGGAGACAGTGAGAAGACAGAGGACTGAAGAGAGAGGACTGGAGACAGTGAGAAGAGAGAGGACTGAAGAGAGAGGACTGGAGACAGTGAGAAGAGAGAGGACTGGAGACAGTGAGAAGAGAGAGGACTGGAGACAGTGAGAAGAGAGAGGACTGGAGACAGTGAGAAGAGAGAGGACTGGAGACAGTGAGAAGAGAGAGGACTGGAGACAGTGAGAAGAGAGAGGACTGGAGACAGTGAGAAGAGAGAGGACTGGAGACAGAGAGAAGAGAGAGGACTGGAGACAGAGCGAAGACAGAGGACTGGAGACAGTGAGAAGACAGAGGACTGGAGACAGTGAGAAGAGAGAGGACTGGAGACAGTGAGAAGAGAGAGGACTGGAGACAGTGAGAAGAGAGAGGACTGGAGACAGTGCGAAGAGAGAGGACTGGAGACAGTGAGAAGAGAGAGGACTGGAGACAGTGAGAAGAGAGAGGACTGGAGACAGTGAGAAGAGAGAAGAGAGAGGACTGGAGACAGTGAGAAGAGAGAGGACTGGAGACAGTGAGAAGAGAGAGGACTGGAGACAGTGAGAAGAGAGAGGACTGGAGACAGTGAGAAGAGAGAGGACTGGAGACAGAGCGAAGAGAGAGGACTGGAGACAGTGAGAAGAGAGAGGACTGGAGACAGAGAGAAGAGAGAGGACTGGAGACAGAGCGAAGACAGAGGACTGGAGACAGTGAGAAGACAGAGGACTGGAGACAGTGAGAAGACAGAGGACTGGAGACAGTGAGAAGACAGAGGACTGGAGACAGTGAGAAGAGAGAGGACTGGAGACAGTGAGAAGACAGAGGACTGGAGACAGTGAGAAGAGAGAGGACTGGAGACAGTGAGAAGAGAGAGGACTGGAGACAGTGAGAAGAGAGAGGACTGGAGACAGTGAGAAGAGAGAGAATAGGAGAGAGGAGTAGAGATGTTGAGTTCTGACCTGTGTGTCTGTCCTGAGTATGGCTGTTCCCTCCAGCATGGTTCCTCTTACACTGAGACGATAGGAGGGCTGCTCACCATGGCCACTGGGCCACCACAGCTTCACCTGGTTACTCTACAACACACACACTAGACATTTACCTCAGCACTGCGAAGAACAGAGATATGCTAAAACTCTGACATTCAGAGGTCATTCCAGTAGTCATAGGATGTGTCCCAAATGGCATCCTATTCCCTATTTAATGCACTAACACTATGGACCCTAACACTATGGACCCTAACACTATGGGCCCTAACACTATGGGCCCTAACACTATGGACCCTAACACTATGGACCCTAACACTATGGACCCTAACACTATGGGCCCTAACACTATGGACCCTAACACTATGGACCCTAACACTATGGACCCTAACACTATGGACCCTAACACTATGGACCCTAACACTATGGGCCCTAACACTATGGACCCTAGCACTATGGACCCTAACCCCCTGGACCCTAACACTATGGACCCTAACCCCCTGGACCCTAACCCCCTGGACCCTAACCCCCTGGACCCTAGCACTATGGACCCTAACACTATGGACCCTAACCCCCTGGACCCTAACACTATGGACCCTAACACTATGGACCCTAGCACTATGGACCCTAACCCTATGGGCCCTAACACTATGGGCCCTAACACTATGGACCCTAACACTATGGACCCTAACACTATGGGCCCTAACACTATGGACCCTAACACTATGGACCCTAACACTATGGACCCTAACACTATGGACCCTAACACTATGGACCCTAACCCCCTGGACCCTAACACTATGGACCCTAGCACTATGGGCCCTAACCCCCTGGGCCCTAACCCCCTGGGCCCTAACCCTATGGGCCCTAACACTATGGACCCTAACCCTATGGACCCTAACCCTATGGACCCTAACACTATGGACCCTAACACTATGGACCCTAACACTATGGACCCTAGCACTATGGACCCTAACACTATGGACCCTAACCCTATGGACCCTAACACTATGGACCCTAACACTATGGACCCTAACACTATGGACCCTAACACTATGGACCCTAACCCTATGGACCCTAACACTATGGGCCCTAGCACTATGGGCCCTAACACTATGGACCCTAACACTATGGACCGTAGCACTATGGACCCTAACACTATGGACCCTAACCCTATGGACCCTAACACTATGGGCCCTAACACTATGGGCCCTAACACTATGGACCCTAACACTATGGACCCTAACACTATGGGCCCTAACACTATGGGCCCTAACACTATGGACCCTAACACTATGAACCCTAACCCCCTGGACCCTAACACTATGGACCCTAACACTATGGACCCTAACACTATGGACCCTAACACTATGGGCCCTAACACTATGGGCCCTAACCCCCTGGACCCTAACACTATGGACCCTAACACTATGGGCCCTAACACTATGGACCCTAACACTATGGACCCTAACACTATGGACCCTAACCCCCTGGACCCTAACCCTAAGGACCCTAACACTATGGGCCCTAACACTATGGGCCCTAACACTATGGACCCTAACACTATGGACCCTAGCACTATGGACCCTAACACTATGGGCCCTAACACTATGGGCCCTAACACTATGGGCCCTAACCCTATGGGCCCTAACACTATGGACCCTAACACTATGGACCCTAACACTATGGACCCTAACACTATGGACCCTAACCCCCTGGACCCTAACACTATGGGCCCTAACCCCCTGGACCCTAACACTATGGACCCTAACACTATGGACCCTAACACTATGGACCCTAACACTATGGGCCCTAACACTATGGGCCCTAACACTATGGGCCCTAACACTATGGGCCCTAACACTATGGACCCTAACACTATGGACCCTAACACTATGGACCCTAACCCTATGGGCCCTAACACTATGGGCCCTAACACTATGGACCCTAACACTATGGACCCTAACCCTATGGACCCTAACACTATGGACCCTAACACTATGGACCCTAACACTATGGACCCTAACCCTATGGACCCTAACCCTATGGACCCTAACACTATGGACCCTAACCCCCTGGACCCTAACCCTATGGGCCCTAACACTATGGACCCTAACCCTATGGACCCTAACCCTATGGACCCTAACACTATGGACCCTAACACTATGGACCCTAACACTATGGACCCTAGCACTATGGACCCTAACACTATGGACCCTAACCCTATGGACCCTAACACTATGGACCCTAACACTATGGACCCTAACACTATGGACCCTAACCCTATGGACCCTAACCCTATGGACCCTAACACTATGGGCCCTAGCACTATGGGCCCTAACACTATGGACCCTAACACTATGGACCCTAGCACTATGGACCCTAACACTATGGACCCTAACCCTATGGACCCTAACACTATGGGCCCTAACACTATGGGCCCTAACACTATGGACCCTAACACTATGGACCCTAACACTATGGGCCCTAACACTATGGGCCCTAACACTATGGACCCTAACACTATGAACCCTAACCCCCTGGACCCTAACACTATGGACCCTAACACTATGGACCCTAACACTATGGACCCTAACACTATGGGCCCTAACACTATGGGCCCAAACCCCCTGGACCCTAACACTATGGACCCTAACACTATGGGCCCTAACACTATGGACCCTAACACTATGGACCCTAACACTATGGACCCTAACACTATGGACCCTAACCCCCTGGACCCTAACCCCCTGGACCCTAACACTATGGGCCCTAACACTATGGGCCCTAACACTATGGACCCTAACACTATGGACCCTAGCACTATGGACCCTAACACTATGGACCCTAACACTATGGGCCCTAACACTATGGGCCCTAACACTATGGGCCCTAACCCTATGGGCCCTAACCCTATGGACCCTAACACTATGGACCCTAACACTATGGACCCTAACACTATGGACCCTAACACTATGGACCCTAACCCTATGGACCCTAACACTATGGACCCTAACCCTATGGACCCTAACACTATGGACCCTAACCCTATGGACCCTAACACTATGGACCCTAACCCCCTGGACCCTAACACTATGGACCCTAACCCCCTGGACCCTAACACTATGGACTCTGCTCAATAGTAGTACACTATAAAGGGAATAGGGTGCTATTGGGGACACAACCATACAGTCACCTTCCCACCCAGCAGCCCATACTAACTGTGTTCACATGGAGGCTGAAGGTGTTCCTGCTCTGCCCAGAGAGAAACATCACTGTGAAGGTGTGTTGTGTAGACAGCTCCATCAGAGAGAGGTTGACCTGGGCTTCAGTCTCCTCCACAGCATCAACCAACACTTCCACCCTCACCGCCCACTGAGACAGAGAGGAGTCTGGGAGACAGGAAGAGGAAGAAGAGGGCTTTCCATGACTAGCGGTGAATCCCAAACCACCCCCTCGCCCCTACCAACGTGCTTGGTGGGCCCTCCATTGTCACGTGTTGCTGACGAAACTCAGAGGGTGACTTCAAGAATTGCGAGGGGATCAAATAAAAGCATAAACTTCTGGACACACTTATAAAACGAGCATGAAATTTAACTGAGAAAATTCCCCGTCGTTTCACAAGAAATATACCTCAGTAACAGTTAAACAGTTCATTTGGAAAGTATTTCACATGTTACATTAGGCATGTGGTGTGTTATGGGATATATCACTTCACTCTGAAGCCAGCAGCGAAGCAGACTCGGTCAAAGTGGCTATCGATGAGTCTAATTAGCCACTACACCCTCCAGCATTTTAACTCCCTCAGCTTTGGGACATTTGTGCATATGGCAGAGGCGTGCCTGAACGCACAAATGGAGGCCAGAGGAGCGAGGGGAAGGGATGATCTGGGATTCAGCCTAGGAGAGTTCACCGAGTAACTGTACTGATACCGATTTCAGAATAGTTAGATGCACATGCAGAGAGAGAGAGAGAGAGACACATACCATAGACTGGCACGGTAGAGAGATGGATCAGTCGCAGCACATCAAAGGCCTCCAGGTGAACACCCTTCCACAGCCCCAGGGTTGGGAATGACGGTCCCCAGTCCCAACTGAAGGAACTCTGAGCCTGGCGGGGTAAAAGACCATCAGACAGGAGAGCTATCCAACAGGTGAATGGTGATCACAAATATAACTGACTGTTATTTTGTAGGGCACACAATAATGATGCCAATGTTTTAAGTATCTGTACGTTGGATGGTGATTTAAAACCTTAACCACACTGCTAACCTTATGCCTAACCTTAAATGAAAACCAAAAAACAACTTTTAGTTTTCATCCATTTTTACGATAGACTATTGTCTTTGTGGCTGTGGTAACTAGTGGAAACCGTGCCTGTTGTTCACACGCGTGTCTGCCCTCTCATGAGCTAGAATGGTTTCACCTGATCTTGCCTCCTCCCGACTGCGTTATATATATATATTTGAAGACATTTATTTTAATTGTTAGAGCGGCCACTAGAGTATCTGGTTAAAGTAATGGATCACCTGGCTCCATCATGATAAACAGAGCCGTTAGAAGAACAGCAACGTACTAGAAACCAGTGGACATGTGCAGGATGCCAGCGGTGCGTTATGGTGTGGAAGTGAAACGCCAAAGTAGGTAAGTTGAAATAAGCAAACAGCAATTGCAAAGTGTTGTGGTGTCTCTCTCTTTATGTAGTGTTGTGGTGTCTCTCTTTATGTAGTGTTGTGGTGTCTCTCTTTATGTAGTGTTGTGGCGTCTCTCTTTATGTAGTGTTGTGGTGTCTCTCTTTATGTAGTGTTGTGGTGTCTCTCTTTATGTAGTGTTGTGGCGTCTCTCTTTATGTAGTGTTGTGGTGTCTCTCTTTATGTAGTGTTGTGGCGTCTCTCTTTATGTAGTGTTGTGGTGTCTCTCTTTATGTAGTGTTGTGGTGTCTCTCTTTATGTAGTGTTGTGGTGTCTCTCTTTATGTAGTGTTGTGGTGTCTCTCTTGTCGTGATGTGTGTTTTGTCCTATATTTTAATTTTTAATCCCAGCCCCCGTCCCCGCAGGAGGCCCTTTGGTATGCCGTCATTGTAAATAAGAATTTGTTCTTAACTGACATGCCTAGTTAAATAAAGGTAAAATAAAACTAAATCTTTAATCTGACGGTGGTCCTGACCTCTTTAATCTGACGGTGGTCCTGACCTCTTTAATCTGACGGTGGTCCTGACCTCTTTAATCTGACGGTGGTCCTGACCTCTTTAATCTGACGGTGGTCCTGACCTCTTTAATCTGACGGTGGTCCTGACCTCTTTAATCTGACGGTGGTCCTGACCTCTTTAATCTGACAGTGGTCCTGACAGTGAGTCCAGCTGTTTTCAGTGGAAAGAGACAGATATTGATCTGTTTGTGTGTCTCTTTCTCTTGTTTGTGTCCCAAATTGCACCCTATTCCCTATATAGTGCACTATATATGGTAGTGCACTATATAGGGAATAGGGTGCCATTTGGGATGCACACTCTGTGTCTATCACTCTGGTCTTACGTACTTGTTTTATCAAACCTGTGATCTGATCTGTTCTCTGATCTAGTTAAAAATATTTTCCATTTTGTAATTATTTCATTACTTTATTCTACTTCTTTCCAGAACAATTGAAGCTAAAAATATTGAATAAATTGATGGTGGTAGAGGAAAAACAAGCTTCTGGGTGTTTCTTTACGTTTTCACCATATCTTTCTTTGACTGCTACTTCTGATGTCCATATATTAAAGAAAGCAACTTTACCTGCTAAAACTTCAACATCTGCACACTGCAATATTGAGTCAAGAGGTTGGCAAAATATATATAAAAGTACCAGAGAATCTCTTTAATCTTTACTTCAAGTCAGATGTTTATGTGTTATGTATAAGAGGCATACAGGAAGTATTCACACCCCTTGACTTTTTCCACATTTTGTTGTGTTACAGCCTGAAATTTCTGTTTAAAATGATTACATTTAGATTTTGGGGGGACACTGACCTACACACAATACCCCATCATTTCAAAGTGGAATTATGTTTTTAGACATTTCTACAAATTAATAAAAATGAAAATCTGAAATGTCTTGAGTCAATAAGTATTCAAGCCATTTTTTTTTATGGCAAGCCTAAATAAGTTCAGGAGTAAAAATGTGCTTACCCCACAGTCACATAATAAGTTGCATGGACTCACTCTGTGTGCAGTAATAGTGTTTAACATGATTTTTGAATGACTACCTCATCTCTGTCCCCCCACACATACAATTATCTGTAAGGTCCCTCAGTCGAGCAGTGAATTTCAAACACAGATTTAACCACAAAGACCAGGGAGGTTTTCCAATGCCTCACAAAGAAGGGCACCTATTGATAGATGGGTAAAAAGTAGACACTAAAGCAGACATTGAATATCTCTTTGAGCATGGTGAAGTTATTAATGACACTTTGAATGGTGTATCAATACACTCAGTCACTCCAAAGATACAGGCGTCCTTCCTAACTCAGTTAACGGAGAAGAAGGAAACCACTTACGGATTTCACCATGAAGCCAATGGTGACTTTAAAACAGTTACAGAGTTTAATGGCTGTGATAGGAGAAAACTGAGGATGGATCAACATCATTGTAGTTACTCCACAATACTAACCAAAATGACAGATTGAAAAGAAGGAAGCCTGTACAGAATACAAATATTCCAAAACATGCATCCTGTTTGCAACTAGGCACTAAAGTAATACTACAAAAAATGTGGCAAAGCTATTAACTTTTTGTCCTGAATACAAAGTGTTATGTTTGGGGCAAATCCAATACAACACATTACTGAGTACCACTCTCCATATTTTAAAGCATAGTGGTGGCAGCATCATGTTATGGGTATGCTTGTAATAGTTAAGAACTAGGGAGTTTTTCAGGATAATTTTTTTTTTTTAATGGAATGGAGCTAAGCACAGGCAAAATTCTAGAGGAAAACCTGGTTCAGTCTGCTTTCCACCAGACACTGGGAGATGAATTCACCTTTCAGCAGGACAATAACCTAAAACACAAGGCCAAATCTACACTGGAGTTGCTTACCAGGAAGACAGTGAATGTTCCAGTGGCTGAGTTTTGACTTAAATCTATGGCAAGACTTGAAAATGGTTGTCTAGCAACGATCAACAACCAATTTGACACAGCTTGAAGAATTTTGAAAAGAATAAAGGGCAAATGTTGCACAATCCAGGAGTGGAAAGCTCTTAGAGATTTACCCAGAAAGACGCACAGCTGTAATCGCAGCCAAAGGTGATTCTAACATCTATTGACTCAGGGGTGTGAATACTTATGTAAATGAGATACTTTTGGTGATGTAGTGTATGTGGACACCTGCTTGTCCAACATCTCATTCCAAAATCATGGGCATTAATATGGAGTTGGTCCCCCTTTGCTGCTATAACAGCCTCCACTCTTCTGGGAAGGCTTTCCACTAGATGTTGGAACATTGCTGAGGGGACTTGCTTCCATTCAGCTACAAGAGCATTAGTGAGGTCGGGCACTGATGTTGGGCGATTAGGCCTGGCTCGCAGTCTGTGTTCCAATTCATCCCAAAGGTGTTCGATGGGGTTGAGGTTAGGGCTCTGTGCAGGCAGGTCAAGTTCTTCCACACCGATCTTGACAAACTATTTCTGTATGGATCTCGCTTTGTGCACAAATGTCCCAGGAAAGGGTCTTCCCAAACTGTTGCCACAAAGTTGGAAGCACAGAATCATCTATAATGTCATTGTATGCTGTAGCGTTAAGATTTCCCTTCACTGGAACTAAGGGGCCTAGCCCGAACCATGAAAAACAGCCCCAGACCATTATTCCTCCTCCACCAAACTTTACAGTTGGCACTATGCATTCAGGCAGGTAGTGTTCTCCTGGCATCCACTAAACCCAGATTAGTCCGTCGGACTGCCAGATGGTGAGCGTTATCCATCACTCCAGAGAACGCGTTTCCACTGCTCCAGAGTCCAATGGCGGCGAGCTTTACACCACTCCAGCTGACACTTGGCATTGCGCATGGTGATCTTAGGCTTGTGTGCGGCTGCTCGGCCATGGAAACCCATTTCATGAAGCTCCCGACGAACAGTTATTGTGCTGATGTTGCTTCCAGAGGCAGTTTCGAACTCGGTAGTGAGTGTTGCAACCGAGGACAGATGATTCACGCGTTACGCGCTTCAGCACTCAGAGGTCCCGTTCTGTGAGCTTGTGTGGCCTACCACTTCACGGCTGAGCCGTTGTTGCTCCTAGACGTTTCCACTTCACAATAACAGCACTTACAGTTGACCGGGGCAGCTCTAGCAGGGCAGAAATTTGACAAACGGACTTGTTGTAAAGCTGGCATCCTATGACGGTGCCACATTGAATGTCACTGAGCTCTTCAGTAAAACCATTCTACTGCCAATGTTTGTCTATGGAGATTGCATGGCAGTGTGCTCAATTTTATACACCTGTCAGCAACGGTTGTGGTTGAAATAGCCAAATCCACTAATTTGAAGGGGTGTCCACATACATTTATAGATTTATAGTGTATTTTTGTATTTCATTTTGAATAAATTTATTAAAATGTCTAGGTTAGGTTAGGATAATTAGGTTAAGGTTAGGATAATTAAGTTAAGGTTTGGACACTGGTTTAGGGTTAGTTAAAATGCTCCCTGAAACGATTCCAAAATGACGATGATTTTGATGATTTATGCGTCACATCCATCCGTAGCTGGTATACCGTCTAGCCACAACCTAAAATAAGGGTATGTTGCTAATATCATCTAGGTAGCTAGCTAGATCGCTAGCTTTTTTTTTTTGCAAAAAAAACTAGCCCATTCATTGCACATTGTAAATATCTGACGGCTACTAGGATAGAAAACACAAGACCAAATGCATAAATAAGCCAACAGATATTAGTTAAATAAAATATGGAACAGTAAATTAATGTTCAGTATATCTTTCGTTTTGGATCGAGCTAGCTAGTAGCGAGCTAGCTGACAGCAAAGGTGTCCTCTAGAGATGACGTGCAGGAGCTTGCAGGGATTTGTAGTCTTGCATGATGTCTACTTTGATGCTAATTAGCATTTTCGAAATCTGAGAGTAAATAGAGTCAAATATATTGATAAAAGTCACCTTGTCCGAGAGGGATTTACATGGGTTATCAAAACATCAGAGAAAAAAAAACAGACTTAATTTGAAGTGTTTCTAAAATGGGGGCTACTATTGGAACCATTTCCGCTAGGCTTAATGGGTATTATGACGACAACCCTGTGGGGATCTATAAAGGTTAAATAAATACAAATACATTCTTCCCAAGAGTTACAGCTTTCAAGAGTGACATAATTTGATGGAGATCAAATTACACATGACTAAACTGTAAAAAAACTGAAAGATTAAATGTTTTCTGTCAACACACAATAAGCACTATTAACTGAAAAGATGATATTATAAATTCCCAAGAGTTTCAAGCCACTCACCTTTCTGATAAAGTTGACGTGACATTCGCCCTTCTGGACGGGCGGAGGACAGTCCGGGGGCACCCTGTAGGAGGAGTGGGCCTGACTCCTTTCTGAGGCGTACACTACAGGGGAAAGGAGGCTCACCTTCACAACGTTCTTCCCTTCTCTCAACAACTGGCCTACGCTGAAGTCCTGAAGATCAGGGAAACCATGTTATCAAGTGGTCCTGTGTGGCTCTGCCTCAGTTGGTAAGCATAGTCAGGATTTCGGGTTCGATGCCCTCTGGGGGGGGGGTCACCCATATACGAAAAATTTATGCACGCTTTGCTGAATGTCGCTTTGGATAAAAGTGTCTGTAAATGGCTTATGTTAGTAATGTTATCTAAAGAGATTGTTGGGCCAGATCAAACACAAATCACTATACATACATATTATGTAAATGGTAACACAGATTTGACAATTGAACTAAAACTATCATACACACCTTAAATCATACTACAAAATGTGCAACATAAATCATGTTCATACGGGAAATAATAAAAATTTTCCATACATATCTGCGGAACATGTTGTCCGTCTTTCCCACAACAACTCCATTCAGAGAGATGGACGCTACAGTGTCCACCCCTTCAAACACCAGCTGGACTCTCTGTTTAGCCCTGGAGAAGGGGACAACAAGGTTTATCTTAGAAAAACGGAGGGGTGGCTTCCCGGACACAGATTAATCCTAGTCCTAGACTAAAAAGACAGCTCAATGGAGAATCTCCATAGAAAGTTATTTTTATTCCGAGACGAGGCTTATTCTGTGTCCGGGTGAACCGGCCTTGAAAGACAAGGCTTGTTCTGTGTCCGGGTGAACCGGCCCTGGGAGTAGAGAATACATTAAGTGTAAGCTGTGCAAATAGTACCTTAGCTCAGTTGAGGCAGAAAATGTAGTGGTGTATGTCCAGTTGTCAAGAGCGATCCACCTGTATGCTACGTCATTGAACCTGAAGTAGAGATCCTGAGAGAGAGAGAGAGAGAGAGAGAGAGAGAGAGAGAGAGAGAGAGAGAGAGAGAGAGAGAGAGACAGAGAGAGAGAGACAGAGAGAGAGAGACAGAGAGAGAGGGAGAGATGCATTTTCATGTAATAAATAATAAAGGAGGCTCCGTCAGTCAGTAGGTGTAGCTGCAGCCCAACATGGCGACCGGAGTATGGGCGAGTCGAAAGGAGTGAGTACGGAAAGCGAATCAGCTAATTGGGCAGATTTGTTGCCACTCAAGACTGTTTTGCGTGGCTGATTGGGCTGCACGACGAGTCGATAAGCCGGTGCGAATGACTAGTGCACCGCCATTGGATGGATTTTTTTTTCCATCTCAGGATTTTTTTTCAAGTAGGATAGCAGGCTACACAAGAAATAACTAATATTGATAACCATAACAGAAATAACTAATATTGATAACCATCACAGAAATAACTAATATTGATAATCATCTAGATACATGTCATACTATTTTTGCCCAGACAGCATCAGATACATGGGCTACACATAGAGAGACAGAGGGGCGCTGTTTCGCTCGCTCGGATGCTTTCTCCGGTGAGATAGTTTTAGCCACTTGCAAATTGAAGGAAAGTTGGCAGGTGCACACCATTTTCGTATGCTGGAATAATTTTGGACTAACGTGCGAAGGAAACCTAGTTTTTGAAGTGATTTGTTTGACAATCAGATGAAAACATCATGACTGGTTGTGTTCATGCCACAATAAAAAGTAATACATTTTTACAGTTAAATGACATGTCTTTACTATAAAAACCCATTAAAACTCAACATAAGCCTCGTGAAACAACGTGCTAGCCATGCTATAAAGTTATAGTTAGCCATGCTATAGTTATAGTTAGCCATGCTAGCCATGCTATAGTTATAGTTAGCCATGCTAGCCATGCTATAGTTATAGTTAGCCATGCTAGCCATGCTATAGTTATAGTTAGCCATGCTATAGTTATAGTTAGCCATGCTAGCCATGCTATAGTTATAGTTAGCCATGCTAGCCATGCTATAAAGTTATAGTTAGCCATGCTAGCAATCTCTGCTGCTAGCCATCTCATTTCAGCAACAAAACCCGCTAGGTGAATATTTTTGGTTAACGCTTACTAGTTAATAGAATTGATTCGCCATCTGGCTAGAATAGATGGTCCTCAGGCTGGTCACTGTAGATAGGAGCCTGGCAGACTGATCAGCCTGCAGTGCCTTCGGAAAGTATTCAGACCCCTTGAGACTTTTTCCACATGTTGTTACGTTACAACCTTATTCTAAAATGGATTGAATCGTTTTTTTCCCCCTCAACAATCTACACACAATACCCCATAATCACAAAGCAAAAACTGGTTTTTAGAAATGTTAGCACATTTATAAAAAATAAAAAACTTATGACATTTACATAAGTATTCAGACCCTTTACTCAGTACTTTGTTGAAGCCCCTTTAGCAGCGATTACTGCCTCGAGTCTTGTTTGGTATGACGCTACAAGCTTGGCACACCTGTATTTGGGGAGTTTCTCCATTTTCTTCTCTGCAGATTCTCTCAAGCACTGTCAGGTTGGATGGGGAGCGTTGCTGCACAGCTATGTTCAGGTCTCTCCAGAGATGTTCGATTGGGTTCAAGTCCGGGCTCTGACTGGGCCACTCAAGGACATTCAGAGACTTGTCCCGAAGCCACTCATGCGTTGTCTTGGCTGTGTGCTTAGGGTCGTTGTCCTGTTGGAAGGTGAACCTTCGCCTCAGTCTGAGGTCCTGAGCGCTCTGGAGCAGGTTTTCATCAAGGATCTCTCTGTACTTTGCTCCGTTAATCTTACCCTTGATCCTGACTAGTCTCCCAGTCCCTGCTGCTGAAAAACATCCCCACAGCATGATGCTGCCACCACAATGCTTTTGGCAAACCCAAAGTGGGCTGTCATGTGCCTTTTACTGAGGAGTGGCTTCCGTCTGGCCACTCTACCATAAAGGCCTGATTGGTGGAGTGCTGCAGAGATGGTTGTCCTTCTGGAAGGATATCCCATCTCCACAGAGAAACTCTGGAGCTCTGTCAGAGTGACCATCGGGTTCTTGGTCACCTCCCTGACCAAGGCCCTTCTCCCCCGATTGCTCAGTTTGGCCGGGTGGCCAGCTCTAGGAAGAGTCTTGGTGGTTCCAAACTTCTTCCATTTAAGAATGATGGACACTGGGTTCTTGGGGACCTTCAATGCTGCAGAAATTTTTTGGTACCCTTTCCCAGATCTGTGCGTCGACACAATCCTGTCTTGGAGCTCTATGGACAATTCCTTCGACCTCATGGCTTGGTTTTTGCTCTGACATGCACTGTCAACTGTGGGACCTTATATAGACAGGTGTGTGCCTTTCCAAATCATGTCCAATCAATTGAATTTACCACAGGTGGACTCCAATCAAGTTGTAGAAACATCTCAAGGATGATCAATGGAAACAGGATGCACCTGAGCTCAATTTCGAGTCTCACAGCAAATGGTCTGAATACTTATGTAAATAAGGTATTTTTGTATTGATCTATTTTATATAAATATGCAAACATATCTAAAAACCTGTTTTCGCTTTGTTATTAATTAATTAATTAATTAATATGCCATTTAGCAGACGCTTTTATCCAAAGCGACTTACAGTCATGCGTGCATACATTTTTGTGTATGGGTGGTCCCGGGGATCGAACCCACTACCTTGGCGTTACAAGCGCCGTGCTCTACCAGCTGAGCTACAGAGGACCACATGTTATTACGGGGTATTGTGTGTAGATTGATGAGGATTTGTATTTATTTAATCAATTTTAGAATAAGGCTGTAACGTAACAAAATGTGGAAAAAGTCAAAGGGTCTGAATACTTTCCGAATGCACTGTATGTAGCAGCCTGCCAGACTGATTGTGCTAAGGCCAACCATATCTACTCGCTGCTAGTGTGATCTTGCAATCGGCGAAACACAAAGGCCACAATAATTGCTACAAATCAGCCTCCCAAGTGGCGCAGCGGTCTAATGTACTGCATCTCAGTGTTTGAGGCGTCACTGATTGGGAGTCCCATAGGGCGGCGCACAATTGGCCCAGCGTTGTCCGGGTTTGACCGGTGTAGGCCGTTATTAACAATAAGAATTTGTTCTTACTGACTTGCCTAGTTAAATAAAGGTAAAATAAATAAATAAAAATTGCAGTGCTTGAGGAGTCACTAGACCTGGGTTCAATCCCAGGCTGTGTCACAACCGGCCGTGACTGGGGTCCCATAGGCCGGCGCACAATTGGCCCAGCGTCGCCCGGGTTAGGGGAGGGTTTGGCCGAGGGGGCTTTACTTGGCTCATCGCACTCTAGCGACTCCTTGTGGCGGGCCGGGCGCCTGCAGGCTGACTTCGGTCATCAGTTGGACAGTGTTTCCCTCGACACATTGGTGCAGCTGGCTTCCGGTTTAAGCGGGCAGGTGTTAAGAAGCACGGTTTGGCGGGTCATGTTTCGGAGGACGCATGACTCGACCTTCGCATCTCCCGAGCCCGTTGGGGAGTTGCAGCGATGAGACAAGATCGCAGTTGGATATCATGAAATTGGGTAGAAAATGGGTGTAAAATACAAACAAAAAAAATATATGCTACAAATCATGACTCCGTTTTTAGATCGGGCAGCAGGCTCAATCAACCAATGACAACATTGGTGGAACTCTCCCGGCGGGAAAAATTCTAAATACCGCTATAGTGCATAATTATGTCTGAAACACCCTCTAATCACTCAGGATTTCGTAGGGAGACTGGAAAAACACCCCACATAGTGTCTCGCAGGTGAAGTTCCCACTGAATATCTTACTTAAAAGCTAAAAAGGTTTTGAAGGGGAATAATAACACTGTACTCTATATAGCCATTGAAACGTGTAAATGCCTGCTGAGCTTTATCCAACTGTCTCACACCATCACAACCATAAACATCAACGCATTTTACTCCATCGTTTGTAAACAATGTAATTGTAAATAAACACTTCATAGCTTCAAAACATGGTTAAAACTTTCATTTTGATCTTATGGATTGAGCCGTCCTTGCATCCATGGCTCAGTCTATGAATTTGAAGAGGTCAAGGGGCAGGGTACAGTAGACAGGGAAGAGGTCAGGGGGCAGGGTACAGTAGACAGGGAAGGGGTCAGGGGGCAGGGTACAGTAGACAGGGAAGAGGTCAGGGGGCAGGGTACAGTAGACAGGGAAGAGGTCAGGGGGCAGTAGACAGGGAAGAGGTCAGGGGGCAGGGTACAGTAGACAGGGAAGAGGTCAGGGGGCAGGGTACAGTAGACAGGGAAGAGGTCAGGGTACAGTAGACAGGGAAGGGGTCAGGGGGCAGGGTACAGTAGACAGGGAAGAGGTCAGGGGGAAGGGTACAGTAGACAGGGAAGAGGTCAGGGTACAGTAGACAGGGAAGAGGTCAGGGGGCAGGGTACAGTAGACAGGGAAGAGGTCAGGGTACAGTAGACAGGGAAGAGGTCAGGGTACAGTAGACAGGGAAGAGGTCAGGGGGCAGGGTACAGTAGACAGGGAAGAGGTCAGGGTACAGTAGACAGGGAAGAGGTCAGGGGGAAGGGTACAGTAGACAGGGAAGAGGTCAGGGGGCAGGGTACAGTAGAAAGGGAAGAGGTCAGGGGGAAGGGTACAGTAGACAGGGAAGAGGTCAGGGGGCAGGGTACAGTAGACAGGGAAGAGGTCAGGGGGCAGGGTACAGTAGACAGGGAAGAGGTCAGGGGGCAGGGTACAGTAGACAGGGAAGAGGTCAGGGGGCAGGGTACAGTAGACAGGGAAGAGGTCAGGGGGCAGGGTACAGTAGAAAGGGAAGAGGTCAGGGGGAAGGGTACAGTAGACAGGGAAGAGGTCAGGGGGCAGGGTACAGTAGAAAGGGAAGAGGTCAGGGGGCAGTAGACAGGGAAGAGGTCAGGGGGCAGGGTACAGTAGACAGGGAAGAGGTCAGGGGGCAGGGTACAGTAGACAGGGAAGAGGTCAGGGGGCAGGGTACAGTAGACAGGGAAGAGGTCGGGGGGGGAGGGTCCAGTAGACAGGGAAGAGGTCAGGGGGCAGGGTACAGTAGACAGGGAAGAGGTCAGGGGGCAGTAGACAGGGAAGAGGTCAGGGGGCAGGGTACAGTAGACAGGGAAGGGGGCAGGGTACAGTAGACCGGGAAGAGGTCAGGGGGCAGGGTACAGTAGAAAGGGAAGAGGTCAGGGGGAAGGGTACAGTAGACAGGGAAGAGGTCAGGGTACAGTAGACAGGGAAGAGGTCAGGGGGCAGGGTACAGTAGACAGGGAAGAGGTCAGGGGGCAGGGTACAGTAGAAAGGGAAGAGGTCAGGGGGCAGGGTACAGTAGACAGGGAAGGGGGCAGGGTAGAGTAGACAGGGAAGAGGTCAGGGGGCAGGGTACAGTAGAAAGGGAAGAGGTCAGGGGGCAGGGTACAGTAGACAGGGAAGAGGTCAGGGGGCAGGGTACAGTAGACAGGGAAGAGGTCAGGGGGCAGGGTACAGTAGACAGGGAAGAGGTCAGGGGGCAGGGTACAGTAGAAAGGGAAGAGGTCAGGGGGAAGGGTACAGTAGACAGGGAAGAGGTCAGGGGGCAGGGTCCAGTAGACAGGGAAGAGGTCAGGGGGCAGGGTACAGTAGACAGGGAAGAGGTCAGGGGGCAGGGTCCAGTAGACAGGGAAGAGGTCAGGGGGCAGTAGACAGGGAAGAGGTCAGGGGGCAGGGTACAGTAGAAAGGGAAGAGGTCAGGGGGCAGGGTACAGTAGACAGGGAAGAGGTCAGGGGGCAGGGTCCAGTAGACAGGGAAGAGGTCAGGGGGCAGTAGACAGGGAAGAGGTCAGGGGGCAGGGTACAGTAGACAGGGAAGGGGGCAGGGTACAGTAGACAGGGAAGAGGTCAGGGGGCAGGGTACAGTAGACAGGGAAGAGGTCAGGGGGCAGGGTACAGTAGAAAGGGAAGAGGTCAGGGGGAAGGGTACAGTAGACAGGGAAGAGGTCAGGGGGCAGGGTACAGTAGACAGGGAAGAGGTCAGGGGGCAGGGTCCAGTAGACAGGGAAGAGGTCAGGGGGCAGGGTACAGTAGACAGGGAAGAGGTCAGGGGGCAGGGTACAGTAGACAGGGAAGAGGTCAGGGGGCAGGGTACAGTAGACAGGGAAGAGGTCAGGGGGCAGGGTACAGTAGACAGGGAAGAGGTCAGGGGGCAGTAGACAGGGAAGAGGTCAGGGGGCAGGGTACAGTAGACAGGGAAGAGGTCAGGGGGCAGTAGACAGGGAAGGGGTCAGGGGGCAGGGTACAGTAGACAGTGAAGAGGTCAGGGTACAGTAGACAGGGAAGAGGTCAGGGGGCAGGGTACAGTAGACAGGGAAGAGGTCGGGGGGCAGGGTCCAGTAGACAGGGAAGAGGTCAGGGGGCAGGGTACAGTAGACAGGGAAGAGGTCAGGGGGCAGTAGACAGGGAAGAGGTCAGGGGGCAGGGTACAGTAGACAGGGAAGGGGGCAGGGTACAGTAGACAGGGAAGAGGTCAGGGGGCAGGGTACAGTAGAAAGGGAAGAGGCCAGGGTACAGTAGACAGGGAAGAGGTCAGGGGGCAGGGTACAGTAGACAGGGAAGGGGGCAGGGTACAGTAGACAGGGAAGAGGTCAGGGGGCAGGGTACAGTAGACAGGGAAGAGGTCAGGGTACAGTAGACAGGGAAGAGGTCAGGGGGCAGGGTACAGTAGACAGGGAAGGGGGCAGGGTACAGTAGACAGGGAAGAGGTCAGGGGGCAGGGTACAGTAGAAAGGGAAGAGGTCAGGGGGCAGGGTACAGTAGACAGGGAAGGGGGCAGGGTAGAGTAGACAGGGAAGAGGTCAGGGGGCAGGGTACAGTAGAAAGGGAAGAGGTCAGGGGGCAGGGTACAGTAGACAGGGAAGAGGTCAGGGGGCAGGGTACAGTAGACAGGGAAGAGGTCAGGGGGCAGGGTACAGTAGAAAGGGAAGAGGTCAGGGGGAAGGGTACAGTAGACAGGGAAGAGGTCAGGGGCAGGGTACAGTAGAAAGGGAAGAGGTCAGGGGGCAGGGTACAGTAGACAGGGAAGAGGTCAGGGGGCAGGGTACAGTAGACAGGGAAGGGGGCAGGGTACAGTAGACAGGGAAGAGGTCAGGGGGCAGGGTACAGTAGACAGGGAAGAGGTCAGGGGGCAGGGTCCAATAGACAGGGAAGAGGTCAGGGGGCAGGGTACAGTAGACAGGGAAGAGGTCAGGGGGCAGGGTACAGTAGACAGGGAAGAGGTCAGGGGGCAGGGTCCAGTAGACAGGGAAGAGGTCAGGGGGCAGGGTCCAGTAGACAGGGAAGAGGTCAGGGTACAGTAGACAGGGAAGAGGTCAGGGGGCAGGGTACAGTAGACAGGGAAGAGGTCAGGGGGCAGGGTACAGTAGACAGGGAAGAGGTCAGGGGGCAGGGTACAGTTGAAGAGGTCAGGGGGCAGGGTACATTAGACAGGGAAGAGGTCAGGGGGCAGGGTCCAATAGACAGGGAAGAGGTCAGGGGGCAGGGTACAGTAGACAGGGAAGAGGTCAGGGGGCAGGGTACAGTAGACAGGGAAGAGGTCAGGGGGCAGGGTACAGTAGACAGGGAAGAGGTCAGGGGGCAGGGTACAGTAGACAGGGAAGAGGTCAGGGGGCAGTAGACAGGGAAGAGGTCAGGGGGCAGTAGACAGGGAAGAGGTCAGGGGGCAGTAGACAGGGAAGAGGTCAGGGGGCAGTAGACAGGGAAGAGGTCAGGGGGCAGGGTACAGTAGACAGGGAAGAGGTCAGGGGGCAGGGTACAGTAGACAGGGAAGAGGTCAGGGGGCAGGGTCCAGTAGACAGGGAAGAGGTCAGGGGGCAGGGTACAGTAGACAGGGAAGAGGTCAGGGGGCAGTAGACAGGGAAGAGGTCAGGGGGCAGGGTACAGTAGACAGGGAAGAGGTCAGGGGGCAGGGTACAGTAGACAGGGAAGAGGTCAGGGGGCAGGGTACAGTAGACAGGGAAGAGGTCAGGGGGCAGGGTACAGTAGACAGGGAAGAGGTCAGGGGGCAGGGTACAGTAGACAGGGAAGAGGTCAGGGGGCAGGGTACAGTAGACAGGGAAGAGGTCAGGGGGCAGGGTACAGTAGACAGGGAAGAGGTCAGGGGGCAGGGTACAGTAGACAGGGAAGAGGTCAGGGGGCAGGGTACAGTAGACAGGGAAGAGGTCAGGGGGCAGGGTACAGTAGACAGGGAAGAGGTCCGGGGGCAGGGTACAGTAGACAGGGAAGAGGTCAGGGGGCAGGGTACAGTAGACAGGGAAGAGGTCAGGGGGCAGGGTACAGTAGACAGGGAAGAGGTCAGGGGGCAGGGTCCAATAGACAGGGAAGAGGTCAGGGGGCAGGGTACAGTAGACAGGGAAGAGGTCAGGGTCCAATAGACAGGGAAGAGGTCAGGGGGCAGGGTACAGTAGACAGGGAAGAGGTCAGGGTACAGTAGACAGGGAAGAGGTCAGGGTACAGTAGACAGGGAAGAGGTCAGGGGGCAGGGTACAGTAGACAGGGAAGAGGTCCGGGGGCAGGGTACAGTAGACAGGGAAGAGGTCAGGGGGCAGGGTACAGTAGACAGGGAAGAGGTCAGGGGGCAGGGTACAGTAGACAGGGAAGAGGTCAGGGGGCAGGGTACAGTAGACAGGGAAGGGGTCAGGGGGCAGGGTACATTAGACAGGGAAGAGGTCAGGGGGCAGGGTACAGTAGACAGGGAAGAGGTCAGGGGTCAGGGTACAGTAGACAGGGAAGGGGTCAGGGGGCAGGGTACAGTAGACAGGGAAGAGGTCAGGGTCAGGGTACAGTAGACAGGGAAGGGGTCAGGGGGCAGTAGACAGGGAAGAGGTCAGGGGGCAGGGTCCAGTAGACAGGGAAGAGGTCAGGGGGCAGGGTACAGTAGACAGGGAAGGGGTCAGGGGGCAGGGTACAGTAGACAGGGAAGAGGTCAGGGGGCAGGGTACAGTAGACAGGGAAGAGGTCAGGGTACAGTAGACAGGGAAGAGGTCAGGGGGAAGGGTACAGTAGACAGGGAAGAGGTCAGGGGGCAGTAGACAGGGAAGAGGTCAGGGGGCAGGGTACAGTAGACAGGGAAGGGGTCAGGGGGCAGTAGACAGGGAAGAGGTCAGGGGGCAGGGTCCAGTAGACAGGGAAGAGGTCAGGGGGCAGGGTACAGTAGACAGGGAAGGGGTCAGGGGGCAGGGTACAGTAGACAGGGAAGAGGTCAGGGGGCAGGGTACAGTAGACAGGGAAGAGGTCAGGGTACAGTAGACAGGGAAGAGGTCAGGGGGAAGGGTACAGTAGACAGGGAAGAGGTCAGGGGGCAGTAGACAGGGAAGAGGTCAGGGGGCAGGGTACAGTAGACAGGGAAGAGGTCAGGGGGCAGGGTACAGTAGACAGGGAAGAGGTCAGGGGGCAGGGTACAGTAGACAGGGAAGAGGTCAGGGGGCAGGGTACAGTAGACAGGGAAGAGGTCAGGGTACAGTAGACAGGGAAGAGGTCAGGGTACAGTAGACAGGGAAGAGGTCAGGGGGCAGGGTACAGTAGACAGGGAAGAGGTCAGGGGGCAGGGTACAGTAGACAGGGAAGAGGTCAGGGGGCAGGGTACAGTAGACAGGGAAGAGGTCAGGGGGCAGGGGATGTTTATGAGGGGGAAGGCAGAAGGAAGTGTGCGACATTAAAAAGAGCACTGACAACAACAAAAGGAATCTACAGTAATATCAGGCATGGGAACTATTCAGATTGTAATTATACAACATGGAATTCAACACGCTACATTTTAATCCCAGATGTACATTTATAAAACTCCCTAGGTCAGCCAATTACTATGAAAAGACTACACAAACGTATATTTAATGTCTAATCATCTATAGTAGGGCTGGGTAGTATACCTTATTTCACTATATACCGGAATTGATACACGGACCGGTTTGGCTTTCTACTTTACCTTCTAAAACGACACTTGAATGTTTGGTTTGTTAAATGTGATACGCTGTGTGTAACGTCCATTTTCATAATTTACTACTTGAATCATCTACGTCTCTCTCTCCCTCTCTACACAGACCTAGCCCCGCCCCCTGTCACTCAAGGAGCACATGTGTTGTTCCTCGACCACGAGACGCTTGCGTTCAGTCGGCATGGTCAATGCAGCGCATGCAACAATGATGCTGTTTCCACTTTGCTTCTTAATATAAATCCACAAGCGTTCTATAATTACACTATTAGTTTGTGTTTCTTACATCTGCAAACAGCTAGTTTGTCTTTTCTTAGCAAGTTGTGGCTAAATTGTGTTAGCCACTAATGCTAATAGCTAGCTAGCTAATAAATGTACTGAGTCAGAGCAAACATAGCTTGCTGATACCAGTGATGGTGTCGGTTTGAACAACAGACCAAAGAGGATCAGGTGAAGCATGAATACAGTAGCTACATGAAGTAGCTAAGAGAAAATATTTAATGTAGCAAAAGATTATAGGGTCCCCTAGGAAACACTGACCAACACTTTGGTTCCTACCCTGTCACAATAACTCCTCCCTGGCATTTTCATTAGTTGTCATGTCAAACAACACTGTATTCAAAGTGCCAACTACTATATTCTAACTATATAATTTGAATAATCATTCTATTTCCATGATTCCAACAGCTCACCCAAGTGTTTAGAAGTGTCAGAGCACCTTACCGATCACTGCACCTGTACACAGCCCATCTGTAATTAGCCCCCCCCAACTACCTCATCCCCATATTGTTATTTATTTTGCTCATTTGCACCCCAGTATCTCTATTTGCACATCATCTCTTGCACATCTATCATTCCAGTGTTAAAACTAATTGTAATTATTTTGCCCTATGGCCTATTTATTGCCCTACCTCCATACCTTACTACATTTGCACACACTGTATATATATTTTCTGTTGTATTTTTGACTTTATGTTTTTTACCCCATATGTAACTCTGTGTTGTTGTTTTTATCGCACTGCTTTGCTTTATCTTGGCCAGGTCGCAGTTGTAAATGAGAACTTGTTCTCAACTGGCTTACCTGGTTAAATAAAGGTTAAATAAATAATAATAATAAAAAATAAATATAGAATCACAAGTCAAATCGCAAATGCAACATTTGGTTAAAAATAAGGCCTTGATTTTTTTCCAAAATCGTGCAGCCCTACAGTGCAGGAAATGCAAAAAATGTATAAAAATGCTGGAAATTATTTTTGGTTGAAGTTTAATTGAACAGTATAAAAATAATCAGAATGGAGAAAGACCCACTGAAATAACTTAGTGACGTATGTGTTGCCACAACCTAGCGTCACGCACCACTCATAAAGAAAATATAGAATTTGTATTATTCAAAAACATAAAACACCGTCAAATTAGAAAAATACCATTTGATATTTTGGACACAAGTTCAATAATTATATTTATCAACAGAGATGCAGAAGGTGTAAAGGAGAAGAAGTGAAGTGTCGGTTCAAAGTTGTAAAAAATGCATTATTAAAGGAGCCTGACTTCTGTTTCATGATGATGAATTGACGATGAAATAACCACCATATTACAGCGATCATGTTGGTTTTGGTGAGGACCACTTTTTGTGATTACTATACGTAAACTGGCCAGTAGATGACGATAGTATTGGTGACTGCTTTCCTTTCGACCCCCACTCGCCCATCCTCCGGTCGCCATATTGGGCTGTAGCTACCCCCTTCTCGCTCACCTGGCTAATCTTAAAATAATCAGTACAAACCAAAAGGGGAAGACGGAAGACATCACGACTCTTCTCACCTTGATAAAGCCCTGTTTCAGGAGAGCTGAGTGTACACACCCCGGTACCTCTGCAGGAAGCGACAGAGACCCATTTGAGTTCTGTATGGTCCATTCCCCGTTCAGGCTGAGTTGCTGCTGCTCTTCTCTGGAAACATTGTATCCGAAAAGGACGTGAAAACTCCAGACATAATAAAGGACAACAAAAATGCTTCCTCTTTTTCTAAACGCGCTCATGTTGTGGCTTCTGCAGCGAAAAGTATCTAGTCAGGTTTCGAACATTTAATACGAACCAAATGATTTATCAACATGTATTACTGCATAAAAATAAAAAAACGTTTAACATCAAACACTGATTATAAACGTTATAAAAACGCTGTATGTTCTCAGTACAAACTGCTTCTTTCTTGTTGTTAAAAAATCATGTGACCATACATATCAGCTGATCCATGGCACATCACGTGGCAACATCTTCTTCTTCTATGGTATATTGGCGATCGCACAATTTAATGTGCATTCCGCCACCTACTGTGCGGGATGGAAACAGGATTCCCCAAAATGGAATCAAAATACCCCCCAGAAACTACCAAATAAATATATATATATATATATATATTAACTAAACTAAAATCAAACAATTTTTCTGGAAACAAATGTATAAAACAGATCTGATCCCTACACAGGCTCAAGGGGAACCTGGGAGGGCTGTTCTTCCGACGCCAGTACCACTTGCAAGTCTTCACTTTTCTGCCGCACCCACAATAATATCGAGTTTCTTAGATTTCTTTGAGACTTGTGCCGTACAGTTTATAACCGTGGCAATGAACGCCACAAAATCCACCTTTTTAACACACAGGGTATCTTGTGACTGGCAGAAAACATTTCATTTTACATTTACATTTTAGTCATTTAGCAGACGCTCTTATCCAGAGCGACTTACAGGAGCAATTAAGGTTAAGTGCCTTGCTCAAGGGCACATTTACGTCATTTAGCAGACGCTCTAGTCCAGAGCGACTCACAAATTGATGCATTCACCCTATAGCCAGTGGGATAACCACTTTACAATTTTTTGGGGGGGGGGGGGTAGAAGGATTACTTTATCCTATCCCAGGTATTCCTTAAAGAGGTGGGGTTTCAAATGTCTCCGGAAGGTGGTGAGCGACTCCGCTGTGTGTGTGTGGGGGGGGGGGGGGGTAGAAGGATTACTTTATCCTATCCCAGGTATTCCTTAAAGAGGTGGGGTTTCAAATGTCTCCGGAAGGTGGTGAGCGACTCCGCTGTGTGTGTGTGGGGGGGGGGGGGGGGTAGAAGGATTGCTTTATCCTATCCCAGGTATTCCTTAAAGAGGTGGGGTTTCAAATGTCTCCGGAAGGTGGTGAGTGACTCCGCTGTGTGGGGGGGGGGGGGGGGGTAGAAGGATTACTTTACATTTCCTACAGGCTGTAGCGTCCTCTACCATATCTTCACTAACATCACTTGTTTTCTCAATTATTTTAATCGCCTCCGCATAGAAGATTCGATTGGTCGCTCTAACTTTTGCCACTCCTGCACCCTTCCAGGGCACTCCAGGAACGGGATGATGATCCCCACCACAATTGCAACACCGTCGTCCTTCTACACAGCGTTCTTCAATAGACTATGTCCGTCTGCATACTCTTGAAAAATTGCCAAATCCTTTACAATTGTTACACTGCAGTGGTTTGGGGAGGAAAGCGCTCACATTGTTACACTGCAGTGGTTTGGGGAGGAAAGCGCTCACATTGTTACACTGCAGTGGTTTGGGGAGGAAAGCGCTCACATTGTTACACTGCAGTGGTTTGGGGAGGAAAGCGCTCACATTGTTACACTGCAGTGGTTTGGGGAGGAAAGCGCTCACATTGTTACACTGCAGTGGTTTGGGGAGGAAAGCGCTCACATTGTTACACTGCAGTGGTTTGGGGAGGAAAGCTCTCACAGCGTATCTTACATAACCAAGCTTCACATGCGCAGGTATTTGCTCTTTATCTCAAAACCACAGGACCGACAGACTTTCTTATTTTTCTCCATTCACCCAGCGGGTCAGACGCCGGGCACCAACATTCACCCAGCGGGTCAGACGCCAGGCACCAACCACACCTGGAATTCTCTTCAGGTACTCAACCTGAACATCCGTCGTCACCCCTGAGATGACTCCTTTGACGGGTGCTCTTCTCCGAAGTTCAAAACACAAAACTTCTGTTGTCCGGATTCTTTTGAGGCCTCACTGCAATTCTTCAGAAATACAATGAATCAAAATAAGACCACTCCTGGTCACTCTGACAGACTGCACTTTTCCCAGCACCTACTTCACCATTCGACACCTCAAACAGGTCTCCCACATACGCATCTTTACTCAACAAACGCTTCCCAACAAGAAGCGATTCATTATCATTCATACACGTATCCTCCACTCCGATTTTAGACAACTTCCTTTTTGTTCCAGTTTTAGATACTACTGTTGTCCATTCAGAACCTTCATCTTCACCAACTTTTCTCGACCCGCTGCTTGATTCGAACTCATCATCCACTTCTGCCATATTTCCCAATGTGGCAACATCAAAACAGGTTTGGAGCAAAATTATTTCCTTCCTCTCATTGGTCAGATGGATCATGATTTATAATAATCAGTGCTTTACAATATGCAATAATAGCCATTAGGAATTTACATGATATACTGAAAGCCTATGGAATTTACATGATATCCTGAAAGCCTATGGAATTTACACATCTCTTTTCTGATGGCAGGGATTCGTTTCAATGGATTAACCTGGGGTCTTTCTTACTTTATTCATATAAATATGACACTGCTTGATACTACCAGGGCTGTGCACAGACCTTTTGGGGGGAATGTGCAAAAAAAAAATATATATATATATTTTCCTGCAACTGCGGTCCCAGGCTCAGACTGGGCAGTTATTCCAAGAAGAGGGGAAAGCAGCACAATCTGACGAGGAGGGAAAGCAGCACAATCTGACGAGGAGGGAAAGCAGCACTATCTGACGAGGAGGGAAAGCAGCACAATCTGACGAGGAGGGAAAGCAGCACAATCTGACGAGGAGGGAAAGCAGCACAATCTGACGAGGAGGGAAAGCAGCACAATCTGACGAGGAGGGAAAGCAGCACAATCTGACGAGGAGGGAAAGCAGCACAATCTGACGAGGAGGGAAAGCAGCACAATCTGACGAGGAAAGTATTTTTTCTAAACCATTTTGAACTCAAATAAATGCTGAATTTATTAACAATGACCAACACAATTCCATTCAAAATAGAAGATTGTTTCTTACAATTGTGGAAAGCCGTTTTAACATCCACACAGTGTATTAGCTACACCCATCTAGTACTGGGCCTACCCCCCACGTTGCCTCCAGAACAGCCTGGACGGGTGACCAGCCTGGACGGGTGACCAGCCTGGACGGGTGACGCCAGGCAGGATGGGGCCATGGACTCACGCAGCTTAAGCAAAATCCTGACTCTCCCATCAGCATGATGCAACAGGAACCAGACTTAATCGGACCAGGCGATATTTTTCCACTCCTCAATTGTGTTCACTGGAGCCACTTCTTGTTTTTAGTTGATAGGAGTGTAACCCGGTGTGGTCGTCTGCTGCCCATCCATGACAAGGCAAGGACCGACGAGTGCCGTTCTGCGCCGTTAATTGCCTGTTTGTGACCTGCCTTCTAGCTGCCACTGACTGGATGTTTTTTGGTCTGCCTACGGCGGCCTTTCTCAATAGCAAGGCTATGCTCACTGAGTCTGTACATAGTCAAAGCAATTACATTTTAATCGATGGCAATTTGAAGAGATCCTGAGGCCCATTTTCTTAAGGTATCTGCATATCTGTATTCCCAGTCACGTAAAATCCATAGATTAGGGCCTAATGAATATATATCAATTGACAGTTGCATGTATATTTTTGTTCAGTATAGTGAGACATGAACTGGGTAGATAGTGGAGTCAAAGATTATCAATATACATTACTGATTTCCTCTTCGTTCAGTGCTGCCTGACTCTCCTCCCCCCCCCCCCCCACTCTAGGACCCCCCCCCCCCCCCCCCCAACCACTACATATAAACTCAACAGATCGCACACAGGTGTATATAGATCATTTACAGTAGCCAACGATAAAATTGGTAAGAATCTACAAAGTGTTTATGATTTAACTTTTATTGATGGGAAAACTAAAAAAAGGCAACAGAGGCACCAGTTGATAAGTTCAACCGTTAGCTCTGCATAACGTCTCAGGGCTACAAGAAGACAGTGTTTTAGGTAGGTGACTTAACTATAAGCTCTCAACTTCTAAAACCATCAAAAAGATAAAAGCTTTAATTTAATATTTTTTTTTACCCCATTTGCCCTGCAATGTATCCACTTCATATGGATACCACCCCCCTATTACTTATATCTCCATTAACATGCATAAAATACATTACATTTCTTATATTTTCCTGACTGTGGATGTTGTTGACTCATACCGCAGCATTGTCTGTCTGTTCACACATCTGGTTATGACGTGGTAAATATTCTCTCAGGCCATGGGGGGGGGGGGGGGGGGGGGGGGGGTCGATAACAATATTAAAAGCATTACACTGCTGCCAAACGAAATGGCACCCTATTCCCTATATAGTGCACTACTTTTGACCAGGATCCATAGGGATATTCCCGTAGTAGGGTTCTGGTCAAAAGTAGTGCACTATATATATATAGGGAATCGGGTGCCATTTCAGACAGCCAACATCACACACACCAGTGGGTGTATCCTGAAGAGACATGTCTGTCGGTCTGTCCGGTCCGATCAGGTGCCTTTAACGTCTTGTGGTTTAGTCTGATAACCAAGGAGGCCAGCGCAGGCAGGCCAGCCGGCACGGCTGTGTACTGTTGTTGCATGCTCAACACGGAGAGTTCAGAACCCATGAAAGACTTTACATTACATTTTTTTTTTGGTTTTTTCCCCCCACTTAAAATGAAAATGGTACACGCCGACTGTCCAAGCAGGAAACACTATCTTTTTAATAGCACATGAATGAAAGAGTGAAAATGGGAGCAAAATGGGTCTAATTCAATAACAAAAACGAGAAGAAAAAAAATTAAAACCAGCAATTGAAGTTTGACTCCAGCTACGACGACGTTCTCCTTCAGATGATCCGTGTCATCACATGGCGTATTTCTGCGTCCATTCTCTTGCTATTCTGCTGTATCTGTAGGAGAGAGAACACAATACATGATGCGGTCCAAATGGCACCCTGTTCCCTATATATTACACTACTTTTGACCAGGGTCAGAAAGGGGGCCATTTGGGACGCAAACAAATCTAGCTGTTCATCAGGAAATCCAAAACAGACAGTCATCAGAGCAGGTTCATCTGTATAGAACAAATGAACGGCGCCGGAGATTGCTGCCGTTTTACGGAATCCTAACCAATGGTGCTATTTTGTGTGTTTTTTTCCCCATTGTTTGTAGCTTATTTTGTACATGTTTCTGCCAACCGTCTCTTATGACCGAAAAGAGTTTCTGGACATCAGAACAGCGATTACTCACCTCCAACTGGACAATGATTTTTTTCTTTAACGAGTCGAACGCGAAGGATTTAATGCTGATACCAGACCAGGCCCAAATCCCCGTCATTCACATGAAGAAGAGACGCCGATACAGGGGACGCAGGTCCGGGTGCCTTGTGAGAATTAGTCGGCGAGTGGGTAACGCGCCTCTACCATTCGTCCTATTGGCCAACTTCCAATCACTGGAGAATAAACTGGATGAGCTCCGTTCGAGACTATACTACCAACGGGACATTAAAAACTGTAATATCTTATGTTTCACCGAGTCGTGGCTGAACGACGACATGGATAATATACAGTTGGCTGGGTTTTCTGTGCATCGGCAGGACAGAACAGCTGCCTCCGGTAAGACGAGGGGCGGCGGTCTATGTCCATTTGTCAATAACAGCTGGTACGCAAAATCTAATATTAAGGAAGTCTCGAGGTTTTGCTCGCCTGAGGTAGAGTATCTCATGATAAGCTGTAGACCCACTATCTACCAAGAGAGTTTATCTATATTTTTCATAGCTGTATATTTATCACCACAAACTGATGTTGGCACTAAGATTGCACTCAATGAGCTGTATAAGGCCATAAGCAAACAGGAAAACGCTCATCCAGGTGACACTCCTATTGGCCGAGGACTTTAATGCAGGGAAACTTAAATCCGTTTTACCTCATTTCTACCAGCATGTCACATGTGCAACCAGAGGGGGGGGGGGGGAAACTAGACCACCTTTACACAACACAGACGTGTACAAAGCTCTCTCACGCCCTCCAAATGGCAAATCTGACCGTAATTCTATCCTCCTGATTCCTGCTTACAAGCAAAAACTAAAGCAGGAAGCACCAGTGACTCACTCAATGCAGAAGTGGTCAGATGACGCAGATGCTAACCTACAGGACTGTTTTGCTAGCACAGACTGGAATATGTTCTGGGATTCATACGATGGCATTGAGGAGTACACCGCATCAGTCACCGGCTTCATTAATAAGTGCGCCGATGACGTCGTCCCACAGTGACTGTACATACAGACCCCAACCAGAAGCCATGGATTACAGGCAACAGCCGCACTGCACTAAAGGATAGAGCTGCAGCTTTCAAGGAGCGGGACTCTAACCCGGACGCTTATAAGAAATCCCACTATGCCCTCCGACGAACCATCAAACAGGCAAAGTGTCAACACAGGACTAAGATTGAATCCTACTACACCGACTCCGACGCTCATCTGATGTGGCAGGGCTTGAAAACTATTACGGACTACAAAGGGAAGCCCAGCCACGAGCTGCCCAGTGACACGAGCCTACCAGATGAGCTAAATTACTTCTAAGTTCAATTCGAGGCAAGTAACCCTGAAGCATGCATGAGAGCACCAGCTGTTCTGGACGACTGTATGATCACGCTCTCCGTAGCAGATGTGACTAAGACCTATAAAACCGGTCAACATTCACAAGGCCGCAGGGCCAGACAGATTACCAGTACATGCACTCAGAGCATGCACTGATCAACTGGCAAGTGTCTACACTGACATTTTCAACCTGTCCCTGACCGAGTCTGTAATACCTACATGTTTCAAGTAGACCACCATAGTCCCTATGCCCAAGAACACCAAGGTAACCTGCCTAAATGACTAACGACCCGTAGCACTCACGTCTGTAGCCATGAAGTGCTTTGAAAGGTTGGTCATGGCTCACAACACCACCATCATCCCAGAAACACTAGATCCACTCCAATTCACATACCACCCCAACAGATCGACAGATGACGCAATCTCCATTGCACTCCACACTGACCTTTCCCACCTGGACAAAAGGAACACCTAAATGAGAATGCTGTTAATTGACTACAGCTCAGTGTTCAACACCATAGTGCCCTCAAAGCTCATCACTAAGCTAAGGACCCTGGGACTAAACACCTCCCTCTGCAACTGGATCCTGGACCTCCGGACGGGCCGCCCCCAGGTGGTAAGGGTAGGCAACAACACATCTGCCACGCTGATCCTCAACACGGGGGCCCCTCAGGGGTGCGTGCTCAGTCCCCTCCTGTGATCCCTGTTCACCCACGACTGCGTGGTCAAGCACGACTCCAACACCATCATTAAGTTTACTGACGACACAACAGTGGTAGGCCTGATCACTGACAACGATGAGACAGCCGATAGGGAGGAGGTCAGAGACCTGGCAGTGTGGTGCCAGGACAACAACCTCTCCCTCAACGTGATCAAGACAAAGGAGATGATTGTGACAGGAAAAGGAGGGCCGACCATCGAGAGCATCCTGACTGGTTGCATCACCGCCTGGTATGGAAACTGCTCAGCCTCCGACCGCAAGGCACCACAGAGGGTAGTGTGTACGGCCCAGTACATAACTGGGGCCAAGCTTCCTGCCATCCAGGACCTCTATACCAGGCGGTGTCAGAGGAAGGCCCTAAAAATTGCCAAAGATTCCAGCCACCCTAGTCATAGACTGTTCTCTGCTACCACAAGGCAAGCGGTACTGGAGCGCCAAGTCTAGGTCCAAAAGCCTTCTTAACAGCTTCTACCCCCAAGCCATAAGACTCCTGAACATCTAATCATGGCTACCAGGACTGGCTACCCCCCCCCCCCCCCTTTCATTATTTTACTTTAGTTCCTTACTAATCAGTGACCAGGGCCTGTATTCATAAGGAGGGGAGGGGAGTTCCTTACTAATCAGTGACCAGGGCCTGTATTCATAAGGAGGGGAGGGGAGTTCCTTACTAATCAGTGACCAGGGCCTGTATTCATAAGGAGGGGAGGGGAGTTCCTTACTAATCAGTGACCAGGGCCTGTATTCATAAGGAGGGGAGGGGAGTTCCTTACTAATCAGTGACCAGGGCCTGTATTCATAAGGAGGGGAGGGGAGTTCCTTACTAATCAGTGACCAGGGCCTGTATTCATAAGGAGGGGAGGGGAGTTCCTTACTAATCAGTGACCAGGGCCTGTATTCATAAGGAGGGGAGGGGAGTTCCTTACTAATCAGTGACCAGGGCCTGTATTCATAAGGAGGGGAGGGGAGTTCCTTACTAATCAGTGACCAGGGCCCTGTATTCATAAGGAGGGGAGGGGAGTTCCTTACTAATCAGTGACCAGGGCCTGTATTCATAAGGAGGGGAGGGAGTTCCTTACTAATCAGTGACCAGGGCCTGTATTCATAAGGAGGGGAGGGGAGTTCCTTACTAATCAGTGACCAGGGCCTGTATTCATAAGGAGGGGAGGGGAGTTCCTTACTAATCAGTGACCAGGGCCTGTATTCATAAGGAGGGGAGGGGAGTTCCTTACTAATCAGTGACCAGGGCCTGTATTCATAAGGAGGGGAGGGGAGTTCCTTACTAATCAGTGACCAGGGCCTGTATTCATAAGGAGGGGAGTTCCTTACTAATCAGTGACCAGGGCCTGTATTCATAAGGAGGGGAGTTCCTTACTAATCAGTGACCAGGGCCTGTATTCATAAGGAGGGGAGGGGAGTTCCTTACTAATCAGTGACCAGGGCCTGTATTCATAAGGAGGGGAGGGGAGTTCCTTACTAATCAGTGACCAGGGCCTGTATTCATAAGGAGGGGAGTTCCTTACTAATCAGTGAACAGGGCCTGTATTCATAAGGAGGGGAGGGGAGTTCCTTACTAATCAGTGACCAGGGCCTGTATTCATAAGGAGGGGAGGGGAGTTCCTTACTAATCAGTGACCAGGGCCTGTATTCATAAGGAGGGGAGGGGAGTTCCTTACTAATCAGTGACCAGGGCCTGTATTCATAAGGAGGGGAGGGGAGTTCCTTACTAATCAGTGACCAGGGCCTGTATTCATAAGGAGGGGAGGGGAGTTCCTTACTAATCAGTGACCAGGGCCTGTATTCATAAGGAGGGGAGGGGAGTTCCTTACTAATCAGTGACCAGGGCCTGTATTCATAAGGAGGGGAGTTCCTTACTAATCAGTGACCAGGGCCTGTATTCATAAGGAGGGGAGTTCCTTACTAATCAGTGACCAGGGCCTGTATTCATAAGGAGGGGAGGGGAGTTCCTTACTAATCAGTGACCAGGGCCTGTATTCATAAGGAGGGGAGGGGAGTTCCTTACTAATCAGTGACCAGAGCCTGTATTCATAAGGAGGGGAGTTCCTTACTAATCAGTGACCAGGGCCTGTATTCATAAGGAGGGGAGGGGAGTTCCTTACTGATCAGTGACCAGGGCCTGTATTCATAAGGAGGGGAGGGGAGTTCCTTACTAATCAGTGACCAGGGCCTGTATTCATAAGGAGGGGAGGGGAGTTCCTTACTAATCAGTGACCAGGGCCTGTATTCATAAGGAGGGGAGTTCCTTACTAATCAGTGACCAGGGCCTGTATTCATAAGGAGGGGAGTTCCTTACTAATCAGTGACCAGGGCCTGTATTCATAAGGAGGGGAGTTCCTTACTAATCAGTGACCAGGGCCTGTATTCATAAGGAGGGGAGTTCCTTACTAATCAGTGACCAGGGCCTGTATTCATAAGGAGGGGAGTTCCTTACTAATCAGTGACCAGGGCAAGTATTCATAAGGAGGGGAGTTCCTTACTAATCAGTGACCAGGGCCTGTATTCATAAGGAGGGGAGGGGAGTTCCTTACCAATCAGTGACCAGGGCCTGTATTCATAAGGAGGGGAGGGGAGTTCCTTACTAATCAGTGACCAGGGCCTGTATTCATAAGGAGGGGAGGGGAGTTCCTTACTAATCAGTGACCAGGGCCTGTATTCATAATGAGGGGAGGGGAGTTCCTTACTAATCAGTGACCAGGGCCTGTATTCATAAGGAGGGGAGTTCCTTACTAATCAGTGACCAGGGCCTGTATTCATAAGGAGGGGAGGGGAGTTCCTTACTAATCAGTGACCAGGGCCTGTATTCATAAGGAGGGGAGGGGAGTTCCTTACTAATCAGTGACCAGGGCCTGTATTCATAAGGAGGGGAGTTCCTTACTAATCAGTGACCAGGGCCTGTATTCATAAGGAGGGGAGTTCCTTACTAATCAGTGACCAGGGCCTGTATTCATAAGGAGGGGAGTTCCTTACTAATCAGTGACCAGGGCCTGTATTCATAAGGAGGGGAGTTCCTTACTAATCAGTGACCAGGGCAAGTATTCATAAGGAGGGGAGTTCCTTACTAATCAGTGACCAGGGCCTGTATTCATAAGGAGGGGAGGGGAGTTCCTTACCAATCAGTGACCAGGGCCTGTATTCATAAGGAGGGGAGGGGAGTTCCTTACTAATCAGTGACCAGGGCCTGTATTCATAAGGAGGGGAGGGGAGTTCCTTACTAATCAGTGACCAGGGCCTGTATTCATAATGAGGGGAGGGGAGTTCCTTACTAATCAGTGACCAGGGCCTGTATTCATAAGGAGGGGAGTTCCTTACTAATCAGTGACCAGGGCCTGTATTCATAAGGAGGGGAGGGGAGTTCCTTACTAATCAGTGACCAGGGCCTGTATTCATAAGGAGGGGAGGGGAGTTCCTTACTAATCAGTGACCAGGGCCTGTATTCATAAGGAGGGGAGTTCCTTACTAATCAGTGACCAGGGCCTGTATTCATAAGGAGGGGAGGGGAGTTCCTTACTAATCAGTGACCAGGGCCTGTATTCATAAGGAGGGGAGTTCCTTACTAATCAGTGACCAGGGCCTGTATTCATAAGGAGGGGAGGGGAGTTCCTTACTAATCAGTGACCAGGGCCTGTATTCATAAGGAGGGGAGGGGAGTTCCTTACTAATCAGTGACCAGGGCCTGTATTCATAAGGAGGGGAGGGGAGTTCCTTACTAATCAGTGACCAGGGCCTGTATTCATAAGGAGGGGAGGGGAGTTCCTTACTAATCAGTGACCAGAGCCTGTATTCATAAGGAGGGGAGTTCCTTACTAATCAGTGACCAGGGCCTGTATTCATAAGGAGGGGAGGGGAGTTCCTTACTGATCAGTGACCAGGGCCTGTATTCATAAGGAGGGGAGGGGAGTTCCTTACTAATCAGTGACCAGGGCCTGTATTCATAAGGAGGGGAGGGGAGTTCCTTACTAATCAGTGACCAGGGCCTGTATTCATAAGGAGGGGAGTTCCTTACTAATCAGTGACCAGGGCCTGTATTCATAAGGAGGGGAGTTCCTTACTAATCAGTGACCAGGGCCTGTATTCATAAGGAGGGGAGTTCCTTACTAATCAGTGACCAGGGCCTGTATTCATAAGGAGGGGAGTTCCTTACTAATCAGTGACCAGGGCAAGTATTCATAAGGAGGGGAGTTCCTTACTAATCAGTGACCAGGGCCTGTATTCATAAGGAGGGGAGGGGAGTTCCTTACCAATCAGTGACCAGGGCCTGTATTCATAAGGAGGGGAGGGGAGTTCCTTACTAATCAGTGACCAGGGCCTGTATTCATAAGGAGGGGAGGGGAGTTCCTTACTAATCAGTGACCAGGGCCTGTATTCATAATGAGGGGAGGGGAGTTCCTTACTAATCAGTGACCAGGGCCTGTATTCATAAGGAGGGGAGGGGAGTTCCTTACTAATCAGTGACCAGGGCCTGTATTCATAAGGAGGGGAGGGGAGTTCCTTACTAATCAGTGACCAGGGCCTGTATTCATAAGGAGGGGAGGGGAGTTCCTTACTAATCAGTGACCAGGGCCTGTATTCATAAGGAGGGGAGTTCCTTACTAATCAGTGACCAGGGCCTGTATTCATAAGGAGGGGAGGGGAGTTCCTTACTAATCAGTGACCAGGGCCTGTATTCATAAGGAGGGGAGTTCCTTACTAATCAGTGACCAGGGCCTGTATTCATAAGGAGGGGAGGGGAGTTCCTTACTAATCAGTGACCAGGGCCTGTATTCATAAGGAGGGGAGGGGAGTTCCTTACTAATCAGTGACCAGGGCCTGTATTCATAAGGAGGGGAGGGGAGTTCCTTACTAATCAGTGACCAGGGCCTGTATTCATAAGGAGGGGAGTTCCTTACTAATCAGTGACCAGGGCCTGTATTCATAAGGAGGGGAGTTCCTTACTAATCAGTGACCAGGGCCTGTATTCATAAGGAGGGGAGTTCCTTACTAATCAGTGACCAGGGCCTGTATTCATAAGGAGGGGAGGGGAGTTCCTTACTAATCAGTGACCAGGGCCTGTATTCATAAGGAGGGGAGGGGAGTTCCTTACTAATCAGTGACCAGGGCCTGTATTCATAAGGAGGGGAGTTCCTTACTAATCAGTGACCAGGGCCTGTATTCATAAGGAGGGGAGGGGAGTTCCTTACTAATCAGTGACCAGGGCCTGTATTCATAAGGAGGGGAGGGGAGTTCCTTACTAATCAGTGACCAGGGCCTGTATTCATAAGGAGGGGAGTTCCTTACTAATCAGTGACCAGGGCCTGTATTCATAAGGAGGGGAGTTCCTTACTAATCAGTGACCAGGGCCTGTATTCATAAGGAGGGGAGTTCCTTACTAATCAGTGACCAGGGCCTGTATTCATAAGGAGGGGAGGGGAGTTCCTTACTAATCAGTGACCAGGGCCTGTATTCATAAGGAGGGGAGGGGAGTTCCTTACTAATCAGTGACCAGGGCCTGTATTCATAAGGAGGGGAGTTCCTTACTAATCAGTGACCAGGGCCTGTATTCATAAGGAGGGGAGTTCCTTACTAATCAGTGACCAGGGCCTGTATTCATAAGGAGGGGAGGGGAGTTCCTTACTAATCAGTGACCAGGGCCTGTATTCATAATGAGGGGAGGGGAGTTCCTTACTAATCAGTGACCAGGGCCTGTATTCATAAGGAGGGGAGTTCCTTACTAATCAGTGACCAGGGCCTGTATTCATAAGGAGGGGAGGGGAGTTCCTTACTAATCAGTGACCAGGGCCTGTATTCATAAGGAGGGGAGGGGAGTTCCTTACTAATCAGTGACCAGGGCCTGTATTCATAAGGAGGGGAGGGGAGTTCCTTACTAATCAGTGACCAGGGCCTGTATTCATAAGGAGGGGAGGGGAGTTCCTTACTAATCAGTGACCAGGGCCTGTATTCATAAGGAGGGGAGTTCCTTACTAATCAGTGACCAGGGCCTGTATTCATAAGGAGGGGAGGGGAGTTCCTTACTAATCAGTGACCAGGGCCTGTATTCATAAGGAGGGGAGGGGAGTTCCTTACTAATCAGTGACCAGGGCCTGTATTCATAAGGAGGGGAGTTCCTTACTAATCAGTGACCAGGGCCTGTATTCATAAGGAGGGGAGTTCCTTACTAATCAGTGACCAGGGCCTGTATTCATAAGGAGGGGAGTTCCTTACTAATCAGTGACCAGGGCCTGTATTCATAAGGAGGGGAGTTCCTTACTAATCAGTGACCAGGGCCTGTATTCATAAGGAGGGGAGGGGAGTTCCTTACTAATCAGTGACCAGGGCCTGTATTCATAAGGAGGGGAGGGGAGTTCCTTACTAATCAGTGACCAGGGCCTGTATTCATAAGGAGGGGAGGGGAGTTCCTTACTAATCAGTGACCAGGGCCTGTATTCATAAGGAGGGGAGGGGAGTTCCTTACTAATCAGTGACCAGGGCCTGTATTCATAAGGAGGGGAGTTCCTTACTAATCAGTGACCAGGGCCTGTATTCATAAGGAGGGGAGTTCCTTACTAATCAGTGACCAGGGCCTGTATTCATAAGGAGGGGAGTTCCTTACTAATCAGTGACCAGGGCCTGTATTCATAAGGAGGGGAGTTCCTTACTAATCAGTGACCAGGGCCTGTATTCATAAGGAGGGGAGTTCCTTACTAATCAGTGACCAGGGCCTGTATTCATAAGGAGGGGAGTTCCTTACTAATCAGTGACCAGGGCCTGTATTCATAAGGAGGGGAGTTCCTTACTAATCAGTGACCAGGGCCTGTATTCATAAGGAGGGGAGTTCCTTACTAATCAGTGACCAGGGCCTGTATTCATAAGGAGGGGAGTTCCTTACTAATCAGTGACCAGGGCCTGTATTCATAAGGAGGGGAGGGGAGTTCCTTACCAATCAGTGACCAGGGCCTGTATTCATAAGGAGGGGAGGGGAGTTCCTTACTAATCAGTGACCAGGGCCTGTATTCATAAGGAGGGGAGGGGAGTTCCTTACTAATCAGTGACCAGGGCCTGTATTCATAATGAGGGGAGGGAGTTCCTTACTAATCAGTGACCAGGGCCTGTATTCATAAGGAGGGGAGTTCCTTACTAATCAGTGACCAGGGCCTGTATTCATAAGGAGGGGAGGGGAGTTCCTTACTAATCAGTGACCAGGGCCTGTATTCATAAGGAGGGGAGGGGAGTTCCTTACTAATCAGTGACCAGGGCCTGTATTCATAAGGAGGGGAGGGGAGTTCCTTACTAATCAGTGACCAGGGCCTGTATTCATAAGGAGGGGGAGTTCCTTACTAATCAGTGACCAGGGCCTGTATTCATAAGGAGGGGAGGGGAGTTCCTTACTAATCAGTGACCAGGCCTGTATTCATAAGGAGGGGAGTTCCTTACTAATCAGTGACCAGGGCCTGTATTCATAAGGAGGGAGGGGAGTTCCTTACTAATCAGTGACCAGGGCCTGTATTCATAAGGAGGGGAGGGGAGTTCCTTACTAATCAGTGACCAGGGCCTGTATTCATAAGGAGGGGAGGGGAGTTCCTTACTAATCAGTGACCAGGGCCTGTATTCATAAGGAGGGGAGTTCCTTACTAATCAGTGACCAGGGCCTGTATTCATAAGGAGGGGAGTTCCTTACTAATCAGTGACCAGGCCTGTATTCATAAGAGGGGAGGGGAGTTCCTTACTAATCAGTGACCAGGGCCTGTATTCATAAGGAGGGGAGTTCCTTACTAATCAGTGACCAGGGCCTGTATTCATAAGGAGGGGAGTTCCTTACTAATCAGTGACCAGGGCCTGTATTCATAAGGAGGGGAGTTCCTTACTAATCAGTGACCAGGGCCTGTATTCATAAGGGAGGGGAGTTCCTTACTAATCAGTGACCAGGGCCTGTATTCATAAGGAGGGGAGTTCCTTACTAATCAGTGACCAGGGCCTGTATTCATAAGGAGGGGAGTTCCTTACTAATCAGTGACCAGGGCCTGTATTCATAAGAGGGAGGGGAGTTCCTTACTAATCAGTGACCAGGGCCTGTATTCATAAGGAGGGGAGTTCCTTACTAATCAGTGACCAGGGCCTGTATTCATAAGGAGGGGAGGGGAGTTCCTTACCAATCAGTGACCAGGGCCTGTATTCATAAGGAGGGGAGGGGAGTTCCTTACTAATCAGTGACCAGGGCCTGTATTCATAAGGAGGGGAGGGGAGTTCCTTACTAATCAGTGACCAGGGCCTGTATTCATAATGAGGGGAGGGGAGTTCCTTACTAATCAGTGACCAGGGCCTGTATTCATAAGGAGGGGAGTTCCTTACTAATCAGTGACCAGGGCCTGTATTCATAAGGAGGGGAGGGGAGTTCCTTACTAATCAGTGACCAGGGCCTGTATTCATAAGGAGGGAGGGGAGTTCCTTACTAATCAGTGACCAGGGCCTGTATTCATAAGGAGGGGAGGGGAGTTCCTTACTAATCAGTCTAATCAGTGACCAGGGCCTGTATTCATAAGGAGGGGAGGGGAGTTCCTTACTAATCAGTGACCAGGGCCTGTATTCATAAGGAGGGGAGGGGAGTTCCTTACTAATCAGTGACCAGGGCCTGTATTCATAAGGAGGGGAGGGGAGTTCCTTACTAATCAGTGACCAGGGCCTGTATTCATAAGGAGGGGAGGGGAGTTCCTTACTAATCAGTGACCAGGGCCTGTATTCATAAGGAGGGGAGGGGAGTTCCTTACTAATCAGTGACCAGGGCCTGTATTCATAAGGAGGGGAGGGAGTTCCTTACTAATCAGTGACCAGGGCCTGTATTCATAAGGAGGGGAGTTCCTTACTAATCAGTGACCAGGGCCTGTATTCATAAGGAGGGGAGGGGAGTTCCTTACTAATCAGTGACCAGGGCCTGTATTCATAAGGAGGGGAGTTCCTTACTAATCAGTGACCAGGGCCTGTATTCATAAGGAGGGAGGGGAGTTCCTTACTAATCAGTGACCAGGGCCTGTATTCATAAGGAGGGGAGGGAGTTCCTTACTAATCAGTGACCAGGGCCTGTATTCATAAGGAGGGGAGGGGAGTTCCTTACTAATCAGTGACCAGGGCCTGTATTCATAAGGAGGGGAGGGGAGTTTCCTTACTAATCAGTGACCAGGGCCTGTATTCATAAGGAGGGGAGTTCCTTACTAATCAGTGACCAGGGCCTGTATTCATAAGGAGGGAGGGGAGTTCCTTACTAATCAGTGACCAGGGCCTGTATTCATAAGGAGGGGAGGGGAGTTCCTTACTAATCAGTGACCAGGGCCTGTATTCATAAGGAGGGGAGTTCCTTACTAATCAGTGACCAGGGCCTGTATTCATAAGGAGGGAGGGGAGTTCCTTACTAATCAGTGACCAGGCCTGTATTCATAAGGAGGGGAGGGGAGTTCCTTACTAATCAGTGACCAGGGCCTGTATTCATAAGGAGGGGAGTTCCTTACTAATCAGTGACCAGGGCCTGTATTCATAAGGAGGGGAGTTCCTTACTAATCAGTGACCAGGGCCTGTATTCATAAGGAGGGGAGTTCCTTACTAATCAGTGACCAGGGCCTGTATTCATAAGGAGGGGAGTTCCTTACTAATCAGTGACCAGGGCCTGTATTCATAAGGAGGGGAGGGGAGTTCCTTACTAATCAGTGACCAGGGCCTGTATTCATAAGGAGGGGAGGGAGTTCCTTACTAATCAGTGACCAGGGCCTGTATTCATAAGGAGGGGAGTTCCTTACTAATCAGTGACCAGGGCCTGTATTCATAAGGAGGGGAGTTCCTTACTAATCAGTGACCAGGGCCTGTATTCATAAGGAGGGAGGGGAGTTCCTTACTAATCAGTGACCAGGGCCTGTATTCATAAGGAGGGGAGTTCCTTACTAATCAGTGACCAGGGCCTGTATTCATAAGGAGGGGAGGGGAGTTCCTTACTAATCAGTGACCAGGGCCTGTATTCATAAGGAGGGGAGTTCCTTACTAATCAGTGACCAGGGCCTGTATTCATAAGGAGGGGAGGGGAGTTCCTTACTAATCAGTGACCAGGGCCTGTATTCATAAGGAGGAGGGGAGTTCCTTACTAATCAGTGACCAGGGCCTGTATTCATAAGGAGGGGGAGTTCCTTACTAATCAGTGACCAGGGCCTGTATTCATAAGGAGGGGAGTTCCTTACTAATCAGTGACCAGGGCCTGTATTCATAAGGAGGGGAGTTCCTTACTAATCAGTGACCAGGGCCTGTATTCATAAGGAGGGGAGGGGAGTTCCTTACTAATCAGTGACCAGGGCCTGTATTCATAAGGAGGGGAGGGGAGTTCCTTACTAATCAGTGACCAGGGCCTGTATTCATAAGGAGGGGAGGGAGTTCCTTACTAATCAGTGACCAGGGCCTGTATTCATAAGGAGGGAGGGAGTTCCTTACTAATCAGTGACCAGGGCCTGTATTCATAAGGAGGGGAGTTCCTTACTAATCAGTGACCAGGGCCTGTATTCATAAGGAGGGGAGTTCCTTACTAATCAGTGACCAGGGCCTGTATTCATAAGGAGGGGAGTTCCTTACTAATCAGTGACCAGGGCCTGTATTCATAAGGAGGGGAGTTCCTTACTAATCAGTGACCAGGGCCTGTATTCATAAGGAGGGGAGGGGAGTTCCTTACTAATCAGTGACCAGGGCCTGTATTCATAAGGAGGGAGTTCCTTACTAATCAGTGACCAGGGCCTGTATTCATAAGGAGGGGAGTTCCTTACTAATCAGTGACCAGGGCCTGTATTCATAAGGAGGGGAGTTCCTTACTAATCAGTGACCAGGGCCTGTATTCATAAGGAGGGGAGGGAGTTCCTTACTAATCAGTGACCAGGGCCTGTATTCATTATTCATAAGGAGGGGGGGAGTTCCTTACTAATCAGTGACCAGGGCCTGTATTCATAAGGAGGGGGAGTTCCTTACTAATCAGTGACCAGGGCCTGTATTCATAAGGAGGGGAG
>NC_140005.1:2336744-2346744 GCF_964263955.1 Coregonus lavaretus
GGGGAGTTCCTTACTAATCAGTGACCAGGGCCTGTATTCATAAGGGGAGGGAGTTCCTTACTAATCAGTGACCAGGGCCTGTATTCATAAGGAGGGGAGGGGAGTTCCTTACTAATCAGTGACCAGGGCCTGTATTCATAAGGAGGGGGAGTTCCTTACTAATCAGTGACCAGGGCCTGTATTCATAAGGAGGGGAGGGGAGTTCCTTACTAATCAGTGACCAGGGCCTGTATTCATAAGGAGGGGAGTTCCTTACTAATCAGTGACCAGGGCCTGTATTCATAAGGAGGGGAGTTCCTTACTAATCAGTGACCAGGGCCTGTATTCATAAGGAGGGGAGTTCCTTACTAATCAGTGACCAGGGCCTGTATTCATAAGGAGGGGAGTTCCTTACTAATCAGTGACCAGGGCCTGTATTCATAAGGAGGGGAGTTCCTTACTAATCAGTGACCAGGGCCTGTATTCATAAGGAGGGGAGTTCCTTACTAATCAGTGACCAGGGCCTGTATTCATAAGGAGGAGGGGAGTTCCTTACTAATCAGTGACCAGGGCCTGTATTCATAAGGAGGGGAGGGGAGTTCCTTACTAATCAGTGACCAGGGCCTGTATTCATAAGGAGGGGAGGGGAGTTCCTTACTAATCAGTGACCAGGGCCTGTATTCATAAGGAGGGGAGGGGAGTTCCTTACTAATCAGTGACCAGGGCCTGTATTCATAAGGAGGGGAGGGGAGTTCCTTACTAATCAGTGACCAGGGCCTGTATTCATAAGGAGGGAGGGAGTTCCTTACTAATCAGTGACCAGGGCCTGTATTCATAAGGAAGGGGAGTTCCTTACTAATCAGTGACCAGGGCCTGTATTCATAAGGAGGGGAGTTCCTTACTAATCAGTGACCAGGGCCTGTATTCATAAGGGAGGGGAGTTCCTTACTAATCAGTGACCAGGGCCTGTATTCATAAGGAGGGGAGGGGAGTTCCTTACTAATCAGTGACCAGGGCCTGTATTCATAAGGAGGGGAGGGGAGTTCCTTACTAATCAGTGACCAGGGCCTGTATTCATAAGGAGGGGAGGGGAGTTCCTTACTAATCAGTGACCAGGGCCTGTATTCATAAGGAGGGAGGGGAGTTCCTTACTAATCAGTGACCAGGGCCTGTATTCATAAGAGGGGAGGGGAGTTCCTTACTAATCAGTGACCAGGGCCTGTATTCATAAGGAGGGGAGTTCCTTACTAATCAGTGACCAGGGCCTGTATTCATAAGGAGGGGAGTTCCTTACTAATCAGTGACCAGGGCCTGTATTCATAAGGAGGGGAGGGGAGTTCCTTACTAATCAGTGACCAGGGCCTGTATTCATAAGGAGGGGAGTTCCTTACTAATCAGTGACCAGGGCCTGTATTCATAAGGAGGGAGGGGAGTTCCTTACTAATCAGTGACCAGGGCCTGTATTCATAAGGAGGGGAGGGGAGTTCCTTACTAATCAGTGACCAGGGCCTGTATTCATAAGGAGGGGAGGGGAGTTCCTTACTAATCAGTGACCAGGGCCTGTATTCATAAGGAGGGGAGTTCCTTACTAATCAGTGACCAGGGCCTGTATTCATAAGGAGGGGAGTTCCTTACTAATCAGTGACCAGGGCCTGTATTCATAAGGAGGGAGGGGAGTTCCTTACTAATCAGTGACCAGGGCCTGTATTCATAAGGAGGGGAGGGGAGTTCCTTACTAATCAGTGACCAGGGCCTGTATTCATAAGGAGGGGAGTTCCTTACTAATCAGTGACCAGGGCCTGTATTCATAAGGAGGGGAGTTCCTTACTAATCAGTGACCAGGGCCTGTATTCATAAGGAGGGGAGGGGAGTTCCTTACTAATCAGTGACCAGGGCCTGTATTCATAAGGAGGGGAGGGGAGTTCCTTACTAATCAGTGACCAGGGCCTGTATTCATAAGGAGGGGAGTTCCTTACTAATCAGTGACCAGGGCCTGTATTCATAAGGAGGGGAGGGGAGTTCCTTACTAATCAGTGACCAGGGCCTGTATTCATAAGGAGGGGAGGGGAGTTCCTTACTAATCAGTGACCAGGGCCTGTATTCATAAGGAGGGGAGGGGAGTTCCTTACTAATCAGTGACCAGGGCCTGTATTCATAAGGAGGGGAGGGGAGTTCCTTACTAATCAGTGACCAGGGCCTGTATTCATAAGGAGGGGAGTTCCTTACTAATCAGTGACCAGGGCCTGTATTCATAAGGAGGGGAGGGGAGTTCCTTACTAATCAGTGACCAGGGCCTGTATTCATAAGGAGGGGAGGGGAGTTCCTTACTAATCAGTGACCAGGGCCTGTATTCATAAGGAGGGGAGTTCCTTACTAATCAGTGACCAGGGCCTGTATTCATAAGGAGGGGAGTTCCTTACTAATCAGTGACCAGGGCCTGTATTCATAAGGAGGGGAGTTCCTTACTAATCAGTGACCAGGGCCTGTATTCATAAGGAGGGGAGTTCCTTACTAATCAGTGACCAGGGCCTGTATTCATAAGGAGGGGAGGGGAGTTCCTTACTAATCAGTGACCAGGGCCTGTATTCATAAGGAGGGGAGGGGAGTTCCTTACTAATCAGTGACCAGGGCCTGTATTCATAAGGAGGGGAGGGGAGTTCCTTACTAATCAGTGACCAGGGCCTGTATTCATAAGGAGGGGAGGGGAGTTCCTTACTAATCAGTGACCAGGGCCTGTATTCATAAGGAGGGGAGTTCCTTACTAATCAGTGACCAGGGCCTGTATTCATAAGGAGGGGAGTTCCTTACTAATCAGTGACCAGGGCCTGTATTCATAAGGAGGGGAGTTCCTTACTAATCAGTGACCAGGGCCTGTATTCATAAGGAGGGGAGTTCCTTACTAATCAGTGACCAGGGCCTGTATTCATAAGGAGGGGAGTTCCTTACTAATCAGTGACCAGGGCCTGTATTCATAAGGAGGGGAGTTCCTTACTAATCAGTGACCAGGGCCTGTATTCATAAGGAGGGGAGTTCCTTACTAATCAGTGACCAGGGCCTGTATTCATAAGGAGGGGAGTTCCTTACTAATCAGTGACCAGGGCCTGTATTCATAAGGAGGGGAGTTCCTTACTAATCAGTGACCAGGGCCTGTATTCATAAGGAGGGGAGTTCCTTACTAATCAGTGACCAGGGCCTGTATTCATAAGGAGGGGAGGGGAGTTCCTTACTAATCAGTGACCAGGGCCTGTATTCATAAGGAGGGGAGGGGAGTTCCTTACTAATCAGTGACCAGGGCCTGTATTCATAAGGAGGGGAGGGGAGTTCCTTACTAATCAGTGACCAGGGCCTGTATTCATAAGGAGGGGAGGGGAGTTCCTTACTAATCAGTGACCAGGGCCTGTATTCATAAGGGAGGGGAGTTCCTTACTAATCAGTGACCAGGGCCTGTATTCATAAGGAGGGGAGGGGAGTTCCTTACTAATCAGTGACCAGGGCCTGTATTCATAAGGAGGGGAGGGGAGTTCCTTACTAATCAGTGACCAGGGCCTGTATTCATAAGGAGGGAGGGGAGTTCCTTACTAATCAGTGACCAGGGCCTGTATTCATAAGGAGGGGAGTTCCTTACTAATCAGTGACCAGGGCCTGTATTCATAAGGAGGGGAGGGGAGTTCCTTACTAATCAGTGACCAGGGCCTGTATTCATAAGGAGGGGAGTTCCTTACTAATCAGTGACCAGGGCCTGTATTCATAAGGAGGGGAGGGGAGTTCCTTACTAATCAGTGACCAGGGCCTGTATTCATAAGGAGGGGAGGGGAGTTCCTTACTAATCAGTGACCAGGGCCTGTATTCATAAGGAGGGGAGGGGAGTTCCTTACTAATCAGTGACCAGGGCCTGTATTCATAAGGAGGGGAGTTCCTTACTAATCAGTGACCAGGGCCTGTATTCATAAGGAGGGGAGGGGAGTTCCTTACTAATCAGTGACCAGGGCCTGTATTCATAAGGAGGGGAGTTCCTTACTAATCAGTGACCAGGGCCTGTATTCATAAGGAGGGGAGTTCCTTACTAATCAGTGACCAGGGCCTGTATTCATAAGGAGGGGAGTTCCTTACTAATCAGTGACCAGGGCCTGTATTCATAAGGAGGGGAGTTCCTTACTAATCAGTGACCAGGGCCTGTATTCATAAGGAGGGGAGTTCCTTACTAATCAGTGACCAGGGCCTGTATTCATAAGGAGGGGAGTTCCTTACTAATCAGTGACCAGGGCCTGTATTCATAAGGAGGGGAGGGGAGTTCCTTACTAATCAGTGACCAGGGCCTGTATTCATAAGGAGGGGAGTTCCTTACTAATCAGTGACCAGGGCCTGTATTCATAAGGAGGGGAGGGGAGTTCCTTACTAATCAGTGACCAGGGCCTGTATTCATAAGGAGGGGAGGGGAGTTCCTTACTAATCAGTGACCAGGGCCTGTATTCATAAGGAGGGGAGGGGAGTTCCTTACTAATCAGTGACCAGGGCCTGTATTCATAAGGAGGGGAGGGGAGTTCCTTACTAATCAGTGACCAGGGCCTGTATTCATAAGGAGGGGAGTTCCTTACTAATCAGTGACCAGGGCCTGTATTCATAAGGAGGGGAGGGGAGTTCCTTACTAATCAGTGACCAGGGCCTGTATTCATAAGGAGGGGAGGGGAGTTCCTTACTAATCAGTGACCAGGGCCTGTATTCATAAGGAGGGGAGGGGAGTTCCTTACTAATCAGTGACCAGGGCCTGTATTCATAAGGAGGGGAGGGGAGTTCCTTACTAATCAGTGACCAGGGCCTGTATTCATAAGGAGGGGAGGGGAGTTCCTTACTAATCAGTGACCAGGGCCTGTATTCATAAGGAGGGGAGGGGAGTTCCTTACTAATCAGTGACCAGGGCCTGTATTCATAAGGAGGGGAGGGGAGTTCCTTACTAATCAGTGACCAGGGCCTGTATTCATAAGGAGGGGAGGGGAGTTCCTTACTAATCAGTGACCAGGGCCTGTATTCATAAGGAGGGGAGGGGAGTTCCTTACTAATCAGTGACCAGGGCCTGTATTCATAAGGAGGGGAGTTCCTTACTAATCAGTGACCAGGGCCTGTATTCATAAGGAGGGGAGTTCCTTACTAATCAGTGACCAGGGCCTGTATTCATAAGGAGGGGAGTTCCTTACTAATCAGTGACCAGGGCCTGTATTCATAAGGAGGGGAGGGGAGTTCCTTACTAATCAGTGACCAGGGCCTGTATTCATAAGGAGGGGAGGGGAGTTCCTTACTAATCAGTGACCAGGGCCTGTATTCATAAGGAGGGGAGTTCCTTACTAATCAGTGACCAGGGCCTGTATTCATAAGGAGGGGAGGGGAGTTCCTTACTAATCAGTGACCAGGGCCTGTATTCATAAGGAGGGGAGTTCCTTACTAATCAGTGACCAGGGCCTGTATTCATAAGGAGGGGAGTTCCTTACTAATCAGTGACCAGGGCCTGTATTCATAAGGAGGGGAGTTCCTTACTAATCAGTGACCAGGGCCTGTATTCATAAGGAGGGGAGTTCCTTACTAATCAGTGACCAGGGCCTGTATTCATAAGGAGGGGAGGGGAGTTCCTTACTAATCAGTGACCAGGGCCTGTATTCATAAGGAGGGGAGGGGAGTTCCTTACTAATCAGTGACCAGGGCCTGTATTCATAAGGAGGGGAGTTCCTTACTAATCAGTGACCAGGGCCTGTATTCATAAGGAGGGGGAGTTCCTTACTAATCAGTGACCAGGGCCTGTATTCATAAGGAGGGGAGTTCCTTACTAATCAGTGACCAGGGCCTGTATTCATAAGGAGGGGAGTTCCTTACTAATCAGTGACCAGGGCCTGTATTCATAAGGAGGGGAGGGGAGTTCCTTACTAATCAGTGACCAGGGCCTGTATTCATAAGGAGGGGAGGGGAGTTCCTTACTAATCAGTGACCAGGGCCTGTATTCATAAGGAGGGGAGTTCCTTACTAATCAGTGACCAGGGCCTGTATTCATAAGGAGGGGAGGGGAGTTCCTTACTAATCAGTGACCAGGGCCTGTATTCATAAGGAGGGGAGGGGAGTTCCTTACTAATCAGTGACCAGGGCCTGTATTCATAAGGAGGGGAGTTCCTTACTAATCAGTGACCAGGGCCTGTATTCATAAGGAGGGGAGGGGAGTTCCTTACTAATCAGTGACCAGGGCCTGTATTCATAAGGAGGGGGAGTTCCTTACTAATCAGTGACCAGGGCCTGTATTCATAAGGAGGGGAGGGGAGTTCCTTACTAATCAGTGACCAGGGCCTGTATTCATAAGGAGGGGAGGGGAGTTCCTTACTAATCAGTGACCAGGGCCTGTATTCATAAGGAGGGGAGGGGAGTTCCTTACTAATCAGTGACCAGGGCCTGTATTCATAAGGAGGGGAGTTCCTTACTAATCAGTGACCAGGGCCTGTATTCATAAGGAGGGGAGTTCCTTACTAATCAGTGACCAGGGCCTGTATTCATAAGGAGGGGAGGGGAGTTCCTTACTAATCAGTGACCAGGGCCTGTATTCATAAGGAGGGGAGGGGAGTTCCTTACTAATCAGTGACCAGGGCCTGTATTCATAAGGAGGGGAGGGGAGTTCCTTACTAATCAGTGACCAGGGCCTGTATTCATAAGGAGGGGAGGGGAGTTCCTTACTAATCAGTGACCAGGGCCTGTATTCATAAGGAGGGGAGTTCCTTACTAATCAGTGACCAGGGCCTGTATTCATAAGGAGGGGAGTTCCTTACTAATCAGTGACCAGGGCCTGTATTCATAAGGAGGGGAGTTCCTTACTAATCAGTGACCAGGGCCTGTATTCATAAGGAGGGGAGTTCCTTACTAATCAGTGACCAGGGCCTGTATTCATAAGGAGGGGAGGGGAGTTCCTTACTAATCAGTGACCAGGGCCTGTATTCATAAGGAGGGGAGGGGAGTTCCTTACTAATCAGTGACCAGGGCCTGTATTCATAAGGAGGGGAGTTCCTTACTAATCAGTGACCAGGGCCTGTATTCATAAGGAGGGGAGTTCCTTACTAATCAGTGACCAGGGCCTGTATTCATAAGGAGGGGAGTTCCTTACTAATCAGTGACCAGGGCCTGTATTCATAAGGAGGGGAGTTCCTTACTAATCAGTGACCAGGGCCTGTATTCATAAGGAGGGGAGTTCCTTACTAATCAGTGACCAGGGCCTGTATTCATAAGGAGGGGAGGGGAGTTCCTTACTAATCAGTGACCAGGGCCTGTATTCATAAGGAGGGGAGTTCCTTACTAATCAGTGACCAGGGCCTGTATTCATAAGGAGGGGAGTTCCTTACTAATCAGTGACCAGGGCCTGTATTCATAAGGAGGGGAGTTCCTTACTAATCAGTGACCAGGGCCTGTATTCATAAGGAGGGGAGTTCCTTACTAATCAGTGACCAGGGCCTGTATTCATAAGGAGGGGAGGGGAGGTCCTTACTAATCAGTGACCAGGGCCTGTATTCATAAGGAGGGGAGGGGAGTTCCTTACTAATCAGTGACCAGGGCCTGTATTCATAAGGAGGGGAGTTCCTTACTAATCAGTGACCAGGGCCTGTATTCATAAGGAGGGGAGTTCCTTACTAATCAGTGACCAGGGCCTGTATTCATAAGGAGGGGAGGGGAGTTCCTTACCAATCAGTGACCAGGGCCTGTATTCATAAGGAGGGGAGGGGAGTTCCTTACTAATCAGTGACCAGGGCCTGTATTCATAAGGAGGGGAGGGGAGTTCCTTACTAATCAGTGACCAGGGCCTGTATTCATAAGGAGGGGAGGGGAGTTCCTTACTAATCAGTGACCAGGGCCTGTATTCATAAGGAGGGGAGGGGAGTTCCTTACTAATCAGTGACCAGGGCCTGTATTCATAAGAAGGGGAGGGGAGTTCCTTACTAATCAGTGACCAGGGCCTGTATTCATAAGGAGGGGAGTTCCTTACTAATCAGTGACCAGGGCCTGTATTCATAAGGAGGGGAGTTCCTTACTAATCAGTGACCAGGGCCTGTATTCATAAGGAGGGGAGTTCCTTACTAATCAGTGACCAGGGCCTGTATTCATAAGGAGGGGAGTTCCTTACTAATCAGTGACCAGGGCCTGTATTCATAAGGAGGGGAGGGGAGTTCCTTACTAATCAGTGACCAGGGCCTGTATTCATAAGGAGGGGAGTTCCTTACTAATCAGTGACCAGGGCCTGTATTCATAAGGAGGGGAGTTCCTTACTAATCAATGACCAGGGCCTGTATTCATAAGGAGGGGAGTTCCTTACTAATCAGTGACCAGGGCCTGTATTCATAAGGAGGGGAGTTCCTTACTAATCAGTGACCAGGGCCTGTATTCATAAGGAGGGGAGTTCCTTACTAATCAGTGACCAGGGCCTGTATTCATAAGGAGGGGAGGGGAGTTCCTTACTAATCAGTGACCAGGGCCTGTATTCATAAGGAGGGGAGGGGAGTTCCTTACTAATCAGTGACCAGGGCCTGTATTCATAAGGAGGGGAGGGGAGTTCCTTACTAATCAGTGACCAGGGCCTGTATTCATAAGGAGGGGAGGGGAGTTCCTTACTAATCAGTGACCAGGGCCTGTATTCATAAGGAGGGGAGGGGAGTTCCTTACTAATCAGTGACCAGGGCCTGTATTCATAAGGAGGGGAGTTCCTTACTAATCAGTGACCAGGGCCTGTATTCATAAGGAGGGGAGGGGAGTTCCCTACTAATCAGTGACCAGGGCCTGTATTCATAAGGAGGGGAGGGGAGTTCCTTACTAATCAGTGACCAGGGCCTGTATTCATAAGGAGGGGAGGGGAGTTCCTTACTAATCAGTGACCAGGGCCTGTATTCATAAGGAGGGGAGGGGAGTTCCTTACTAATCAGTGACCAGGGCCTGTATTCATAAGGAGGGGAGGGGAGTTCCTTACTAATCAGTGACCAGGGCCTGTATTCATAAGGAGGGGAGGGGAGTTCCTTACTAATCAGTGACCAGGGCCTGTATTCATAAGGAGGGGAGGGGAGTTCCTTACTAATCAGTGACCAGGGCCTGTATTCATAAGGAGGGGAGGGGAGTTCCTTACTAATCAGTGACCAGGGCCTGTATTCATAAGGAGGGGAGTTCCTTACTAATCAGTGACCAGGGCCTGTATTCATAAGGAGGGGAGTTCCTTACTAATCAGTGACCAGGGCCTGTATTCATAAGGAGGGGAGGGGAGTTCCTTACTAATCAGTGACCAGGGCCTGTATTCATAAGGAGGGGAGTTCCTTACTAATCAGTGACCAGGGCCTGTATTCATAAAGCCTCTCAGAGTAGGAGTGCTGATCTGGGATCAGGTCCCACCTGTCCATATAATCTCATTCATTATAAACTAATAGGCTAAACTGGCCCTAGATCAGCACTTTTACTCCGAGATGCTTTATGAATACAGGCCCTGATGACAATCAACACCATACATGAACTCTCAATTGCACATCACCTGTGTCATGAAACATCTGAACTTTAAGGTCAATTTAGTTCTCTAATTAAAAATCACTGGCTGGACAATAAGCACAGACAAACCCATTCACCAATATCCATACTCAAGCCTAGCTTTTAGACTACAGCAAAAACACATTTGCGTTCCACACACAACCAAACTAAAGCCTTACAAGACTGTGGTAGACAGCTGTGGGCTGAGTGATGCGGAAGCTTCTGGAGAATCCAGCGAGACCAGACAACATGCTGCCATAAACACCAAACAACAACCTCCTCTCCACCTTCTGGCACAAACCATACTGCCCCCGTCCATTCAGCCAGTGGGGTTCTCCGTCCATTCTACACTGAGTATACGAAACATTAGGAACACCTTCCTACTATTGAGTTGCAAGTTCAAGTTCCTCGGCATGCACATCACTGACAATCTGAAACGGCCCACCCCACACAGACAGCGTGGTGAAGAAGGCGCAACAGAGCCTCTTCAACCTCAGGAGGC